>NC_133375.1:10811945-11116194 GCF_049309525.1 Garra rufa
AAAGATTTTGGTATTTTGGATTTTTTGATTAACCTACTTTCGCAAACTAATTCTACGTTTCTCACCTAATCAGAACCAAACCAGTGCAGGAAGATTCTCCGGAAAGTGACTATCAATAATTATCAAAAAAAAAAAAAGTTCAACTTTCGAGTCACCATCGCAAAGTGTCTATAAGGACACTTGTGTTTCTTAAAAAACATGGCCGCCATTGGCTGATAAATTTTGGGGACCTATTAGACAAGTGACCTATTAGACAAAACTCTGTGTTTGACTCATGGCCCAAAAGGTCTGTGAGAAATTTTAATGAAATCGGCCACTGGGGGGCGATATCTCATTTTCAAGAGCTTAAACGATTGTATGTTGCATAGTTTTTCAGACATACACATGCTATTCATATCATACGATAGACCTCCTCAATCCAAATAACCAAAGCTGTCAACCAAACCATTTTTTAAATGATTGAGAAGATGGAAAAAACGTATTTTAGCGAACTAGTCCTACGTTTTCCCTCAATCTGGAAAAAAACACCGCAGTAGCCTACAATTCTCTGGACTCTCTAAGTCAATAATTATTTTTAAAAAATGTTAAAATGTACCCTTTGAAAGCGATTACACCGTGTCCTAACTACATGTGACGTGACAAGATTCCAGCGACAAGCAATTTGGCTGTCCACACTAGACACGACGTGACAGAATCACAGCCACTCATAACTGCAGAAGTGCACTGCACTCAACTAAATGGACAAATAATCTAATTCATAAATATTAAACCTTTTTTGATTATTAAAACTACATACTGAGTGACTGATACCATCTTTGTCATGAAAAAACAAACACTTGCTGGTTCATACCGAGTTCGCAGTTTTAACGTATATGTTTGCTTAAATGTATTTTCAAGATCTGAGGTAAACTATCTGTTGTTGCTTTCAGTATGGCTATAAATGTCACACTATGATATTCAAACTCACATTAGACACTTTTAACATTGAATAAAGCACATAATCAGTACATGAGATTACACCGCGTTGCGGTGTCACGGCGTGCATAGTTAGGAAACGGTGTAACTTAATGGGTTCGTTAGAAAGGGGCCTGTCCAAATATACCCAAAAACCTATAAAGCCTAAATGAAAACTAAAAACTTCACGAAACATATTGAGCACATGTGACAGGTGATTCCAAACAAGCATGCAAAGTTTGAGGGGAGATCGGACCACAGCTGGCGCTATAATGGTGCGTTCACACCGCACACTTTGTCTGCGTCAGGCAACGCTCCCAACGCATCTAGTTTGACGGATGTACGATGAAGCTTGCAACGCTTGCTTTTTTGGTGCGTTCACACCGCACACGTCAGGCAACGCTCCCAACGTATCTAGTTTTTTTGCACACTTCCCCTGAATAAACCATGGCAAACTAGTAGGGACTGGACATTTTGGAATCTTTTCATGACCATAATTCGCTAGCTAACGAAATGGGAAATAATTACGTTGAGAAAAGATCTGATAACTTAGCCGACATCCCGATCTCTTCAGCGATCTTCATCCAAGCAAGTTCCTTTACATTACTGTCTTTATACAACAATGAGGACGGATCATACAATTCTCTGCGATTGCAGACGGCTACAATGAGCTTGTAGACGTCTGCAATCGCAAACAATTGTATGGGGTTTTTTATTTATGCTCCCGCTTCATTCAAGATACGTGTGGTGACGTCGCTACAGTGAGACGCTCTGATTGCACTTGACGCAGTGCGTCAACCAATCAGAGCGTCTCACTGTAGCGACGTCACCACACGTATTTTGAATGAAGCGGGAGCAGAAAAAACAACAACATACAATTCTCTGCGATTGAAGACGGCTACAAACTTATTCTAGCCGTCTGCAATCGCAGAGAATTGTATGATCCGTCCTCGTTGTTGTATAAAGACAGGAATGTAAAGGAACTTGCTTGGATGAAGATCGCTGAAGAGATCGGGTTGTCAAATCTTTTCTCAACGTAATTATTTCCCATTTCGTTAGCTAGCGAAACATGGTCATGAGAGGATTCCAAAATGTCCAGTCCCAATAGTTTGCCATGGTTTATTCAGGGGAAGTGTGCAGAAAACTAGATGCGTTGGGAGCGTTGCCTGACGTGTGCGGTGAGAACGCACCAAAAAGCAAGCGTTGCCAGCTTCAACGTACATGCGTCAAACTAGATGCGTTGGGAGCGTTGCCTGACGCAGACAAAGTGTGCGGTGTGAACGCACCATGTAATCTTGCCGCAACTGACGCTTGACGGTTGGGGCGGTGTGAATGCAGCATAACAGTCATAAACGTTAAAAAACATATTTCTATGGTATATTTGACAAAATGCTTTTTTAATCATTGATTTAGGTGGTTACTGGCTTGCTAAATAATATGTAATGTCTTTTTTCATATGTGCTTAAATGCCTTAAAGCGCTTGAACCCCTGTAATCGCTGCTTGCAGCTACATTTTATTTTTATTTTTTGGAAGCAATTAATATACAATATTAGTATCACAGTTTCTGCAAAAATAAGTAGCACAACTGAACAATGTTTCTTGAGCAGCAAATCAGCATTTGAGAATGATTTCTAAAAGATCATGTGACACTGAAGACTTGAGAAATGATGTTGAGAATTCAGCTTTGCCATCACAGGAATAAATGACATTTTTAAATATATTACAATAGAAAACAGTTAATACATCACAATATTTCTGTTTTTAAGAAACATTTTTAATAAACCAAAAAATCTTACCATCCTCAAACGTTTGAATGGTAGTGTATGTGGACATATCATTTATATTTTATTTGTGCAAAACAATCACCAGATTCTATTACTGTGCCATTTAATGGGACAATACTAAGTGGATTTTACCACTAGATCGATGTATTTAATCCTCCAAATGACATCATGCAAACTGCATAGCAGGTGGGTTGAACTGTAGCACACTGACCTACTGATCAAGACCGGAAAGAGAGGCTTGAACTTTCTTTGTTAAGGAACAGCTCTTTGAACTAGGGGTCAAAGCTTAGGATAGGCCACAGGTGTATAGAGGGGCACACAGTGAATCCAAATAGTCAAAATCATCCTGACTTGTAAACAAACATCAAAGCTTTCAACATAATTTTCTGTACTTCTCTAGAAACGTCAGATTTTCAGATCCGCTATTACTTTTAATACATTTGAGATAAGCATGATAAATGGATGTTTGGAAATTGCTCAGAGGAGCAGATTGGTTTAGGGATAGAAGTTTTGCCCTTTGACCTTTTAAGCTGCCTTGGGCTCCTCTTAGCCATTTAGCATGGCGGTACAATGAAAGCTAAGTCTGTCTTTTCCCCCTAAAGACCCAAAACAAGCTTAGTCACCAGCAGACAGAGATGTTGCTAAGAAGAGGATGTCAACATTACTCTAACTGTTACAGCAGCGCTTTAGTGTGGAAAAAAGATTTAGAGAAAAACGCAAAATTTCAAGTAGAAAAATGTTTTGTAAAATTATGAGTAATATACTGATATTTACATTAAAACATTTACTCACCTACTATCATTTTAAACTTGTATGGCTTTCTTTATTTTCAGACATTGAAGTGTTCTGCACTCATATTATCTCTTTTTTCTTTTACCAATAATCTTAAAAACGTGTAAACTCAGAGTAAGTGTTTAAACTTTAAAATCGCAATTAACACTTCTCCTGAGTTTATAAATGAATTACCTTACAAATTAGATGAAATGGCACACGTTGCATTTCTAGGTGAACGTTATAATAAACCCAAACTCACAACAACATGTAGATGAAGTTTGAGATGCTCCACACATGTAAATGATAACAGTTCCTGTAGACAAAGTCCCAATCTATAAAGTCTTTGCTGTAGAACAGCGTACTTTGAAAGTAGGTTATTAAACCAGCATTGCATATATTTCACTGAATCATAGCGTTTGTGAATTCACAATTATGCGTAATTCAGATTTTTAAATGGGTTTAATATATAATGTAGTCTTGTTAATGCGTTTCATAGATTCTTGTCCGTAAAATGCGGCACTTCTGGTATTTTGCCAGTTAGTCGATGTGAGCAAAATGAAATCGAGGATTTTTAAAAATCGAATAGTCGATTAGAATCAACAAACCGCAACAGCCCTATACTACAGTGACCTTATTAAGTCTTTAATACATTAGCTCATCTATGAACATGATTTCTGCCCGAGTCCCGATGGATTTCAAATGCTGCAGGGATAAAGACAATAACTCCCATAATTTCACACTCAATCACAGCGTCATCAAACTACGCCTTTGTTTCTTTGTTTGTTTTGATTATGCACCCTATAGTGATGAAAACTTACATATTGGGCCTTTAAAAGACAACACAGCAGCTGGTTTAGGTTAGGTTAAGTTATTTGGCTGCTATTACTCTAAGAGCTGCCATTGCTGAACGTTACACGGATCTGACATGCATGCTCGTAGTTTCTTTCACGCTTTAATATGAAATGATACAGGCTACAGCACTCCACCACTGTATATGTGTGTGTAATTGAAGCTGACACAACAGAAAAATTATGTTTTACTGACATATGGCCACTTGGCCAGACAACATTTCATCTCAGTTCACTCATGTTTTACTGAAGCTATACCATTTCTGTGCTTGTTTTGACTAGCACCTGTCATTGAGACAAAGTTGGAGAGCAGTTAAAAGTCTCCTGATCGTAAAGACATTCTGCTTCTAAACAAATACAATTGTTGTAAAAAAAAAAAAAAAAAAAAAGACATCTCCTTTCATAATCTAATGGCGGAAAGTGTTTGTTACAAGAGGTTAATTAAATGATGTCAGAATCTTCAATGTATCATGTACTATCCACAAAGAGAATCCTTAAATACACTAGATTTCACCATGCTCTTGTCTAATCACTTTCTTTACACAAATTCTTTGCTATTTGCTCTTAACGTGGATTAAAGACATCAAAATACAAATGTAAAATACAAAATATATACATAAACGTCTCCATGGAAAGAAAAAAACTACAACTGTGATATGATTTCACTGTATTCAAATGAAGCTCTCAGTGATAATCCAAACCTTTGTAAATCTTACCTGCGGGCTTGAGTACAGCAGTCCTGTGACCTCATGCTCGACTATTGCAGCATTTCCAGGAACATCCCTCGCTAAAACAGGCAAACCTAAATCCATCGCCTAAAACAAACCAGATTGCATTGCAGAATACATTAAATCTGTTTGGCCTTGTGGACAAAGCATTTACATTTATTCATTTTCCAGGTGCTTTTATCTGAAGCAACTTAGGGGCATTCAAGGTATTTTATCAGTATATGCATTTCCTGAGATTGAACCCATTACTTTGACATTGTGAGTGCCATTTTAGCTACAAGAACGTTCGCTGCAAGCTAGCAATCAAGCATTATGGGCTAGCTGATTGCACTTACAAAGCTTTTCCTTTTCATTTTTAAATTCTTGTAAATTACAACAACCTTTTTGATATCAAATCTATCATACTGCCCATTTCAATCTAGACTTGTTCGCATATGTGGAATAATGAAAAGATGTGGATGGTATTGACGAAAATATGATAACAGCTACTTAGCACTTAATGCCACTGTGGGTTAAATTGGTCAGTTTGAACACAGATTAACTAGATTCCCATGATAATATTGTGGTCATAATATCCTATCTAATTACAGGCAAAACAAACACAGATTCAAAGCTCATGTAAGTGATTCCTGAACTACTGGTGAGAACAAATTGAAGAGGAAAAATAATAATTGTTTCAGAAAGGTTTCTCTTGGACAAACCAAATTGTCTCATAATAGAATGTGTAATAAATCAAAATGAATAAATTATTGCCCTTTAAACAAACCTCTAAGATGGCAGCAGACATTCCCTCTGAGAGAGACGAGTTGACCAGGGCAAATGATTTCTGCATAGCAGCATGCAGCTCCTCCTGACTCAAATCAGCCGCCAGATACACTCCAACAGACCTACACACACACACACAACCTCATAGATAAATTATAATACATCCAGGAACAGTTTAGAATGAGTGCATTTCCTTATTTTAAAAGGGGAATTTAAAAAATACTGGAAAGATTACTGACAGAGATATTCAAAAAAGCACATGAATGTGTGGGTCTTCAGTGGCAGTATTAAGAAACTGAGACTTTGAAGATCAAGTACCAAAAAGTGAAGAAGGGAGATGAAAGTAAAGCAGAGCAGATCAAGGAAGGAAGATGAATACGTCAGATGATATTTACCTCTTGACACTCTCCTCAACCTCTGCGGTAAACACTGGATCTATCTAAAATGAGACATGAGATTTTTAATGAAAAACATTATTTGCTTTTAAGACCCCAAATCCAAGACTACTTTATTTAGTAAGATTTTTCTGAAAACTTACAAAGAAATTTTCTGAAATATCATTCAACTGTAAATGAAACTAAAATTAAAAAACTAAATACAAATTAAAAAGGTCTCTAAGCAGTATTAAATGTTTATATTTATTAAAAATTGGGTTTTGGATAGAAATAAGCCATAAATGAGTTTAGAAACATGAAAATCAAGACTACTTTATTTTGTAAGATTTACAGAAAATCAACAAATAACTGTTTTGAAATAACACAACTTTGAATAAATCTAAAATTAAAAACAAAATACAAATTAAAATGGTTTCGAAGCAATATTAAATGTCTATATTTATTTATAGAGGGTTTAGGTAGAAATAAACTAGAAATATTTAGTTTAGAAACATGCAAATCATGCCAAAAGACTACTATATTTTGTAAGATTTACAGAAAATATTACGTTTTTAATTGAAATATACTAGAAATAATTTGTTTAGAAACAATCACATTAAAGGCCTGCTTTATTTCAGAAGGTTTACAGAAAACCAACATTTAAAAAAAAATACCATTCAACTTTATATAAACTTCAAAACAAAATAAAAATCAAGAAGGTTTCCGAGCAATATTTAATGTTTATATTTATTAAACATCCAAGCAATATTAAACATTTATTTTTATTAAACATTAGTTTAAGATAAAAATAAACTATAAATGAATTTAGAAACATGAAAATTATGTCAAAATACTAGTTTATTTTGTAAGATTTAAACCTACAAAGAAATAACACTCAATTTTAAATAAAGCTCAAATTAAAAACAAAATAAACCAGAAATAATTAGTTTAGAAACATGCAAATCATGCCAAAAAAAGTACTTTATTTTGTAAGACTTACAGAAAATATTAGGTTTTTAATTAAAATATACTAGAAATAATTTGTTTAGAAATAATCACACTAAAGGGCTACATTATTTGAGAAGATTTACAGAAAACCTACAAAATATATTATTTAACTTTACATATAATTAAAATTTACTTATAATTAAAATACAAATAAAAAAGGTCCCCAAGCAATATCCAATGTTTACATTTATTAAATGTTGGGTTTAGGATAGAAATAAACTATAAATGAGTTTAGAAACATGAAAATCATGCCAAAAGACTACTTTATTTTGTAAGATTTACAGAAAACCTACAAAGAAAACCTACAACTTTGAATAAAGCTAAAATTAAAAATAAAATTCGAATCAAAAATGTCTCCCAGCAATATAAATGTTTATATTTATTTATATAGGGTTTGAGTAGAAATAAACTAGAAATAACTAGTTTAGAAAACCTACATTTTTTAAATAAAATATAATTCAACTTTAAATAAAAAAATATATATATATACAAATACAAAAATACAAATCAAAAAGGTCTCCAAGCAAATAATTTAGAAACATCTAAATCATGCCAAAATACTACTTTAATTGTAAGATTTACAGAAATAATTCATTTGATCATTCAACTTTAAATAAAACTAAAATGAAAAACTAAATACAAACAAAAAAAAGGTCTCACAGCAATATTAAATGTTTATATTTAAACTAGAAATAATTAGTTCAGAAATAATCAAGCCAAAAGACAACTTTATTTCATAAGATTTACAGAAAACCTGATTTTTAAAAATGTCATTCAGCTTTAAATAAAATTAATTCAAAACAAAATACAAATCAAAAAGGTCTTCAAGCAATATTAAATGTTTATCTTAAATATTTATATCATTTAGAAACTAATATTCACCATCAACAAACCAACATTTTTATTATTCATTATTATTTTTAGGACTGCAAAGCAATTAATCGCGATTAATCGCATTCAAAATAAAAGTTTGTTAACATAGTTACATAGTGTTAACATAGTGTGTGTACTGTGCGTATTTATTATGTATATATAAATACACGTGTGCATATATTAAGGAAAAATATGTTAGATTTATTAGACTGCAGCAACAGTCTTGTGTTTTTTCACAGATTCAGGGGCCATGTGCTTTAAAGGAACATGAAAAGTAACTTAAGGTCACGTTGTGATGAAAAATTAGACGAATGTCTTTTCGTTATTATGCAGAAGTTCCCGTGGCTTAGCTTTGCTTATAAGCAATAAAGAGCACAAATCCCATGTTGCTGATTTTTTCCCATTTGCTCTTTTTTTCCCCAGTCAGTAAAATACTGTCAATAATACCAAATCATGGCCTGTGGACAAGACAACGTTTCATACTGATCATAATTTCCTACATGGCCAGTTGTCCTGAGGGAAAAACGCATTTGAAAATCCCATAGATTTCCAGAGATTAGGGTCAGGGAGGGGTTGTTGCTCAATCTGATTCATTACGATGAGGGCTTTGCGTGTATTAGCTGGCCGGGGCGGCTGCAGCAACCGCAGCACATGCAATTTGGGTCAAAGATGATATGAGTGTGTGAGCGTGGAAGAGCCTCTCCACAAATCCTGTTTGTTTTGAATCCACTATCTTTGCCTATTCATTTTTTTTCTAAGTGAAATGTGATATTTGATGCAAAATTAGAGATTATTGCTTAAACTAAAGCTGCTGGCTAAGAACACACCGTGTGATCAGTCCTTCCCACAGGACATGATGTTCAATCGTACCCCACGGGAGCACAGGATAGATTACCCAAAATGAAAATTGTGTCATTAATTACTCACCTCATGTATTTCCAAACCTGTAAGTCCTTCGTTCATCTTCAGAAGACAAATTGAGATATTTTTGAGAAAATCCGAGACCTTTCTGACTCTGCATAGACAGCATGCATTGTGGTACTTTCATGAATGCAATCAAAGTCCTTCTAAGACAAGTCATGTCACTCGGCGGCCATCTTTGAAACGCCTCTCGGGCATACAAGTGCAGCTCCTATCTCTTTGAATGGGGAAACATCAAATTCTCCAAAACTGTTTGCCAAACTTACGATTAAATTTCATATTTGAAATCTCCAAAAAAATCCAACAAGAACTGCCTCATAAATATAGTTCCTTGTGCTTTAATAGCGTTAAAAAACGCTTATTTCTCCGGCTAGATAAGCCAGTGCGCATGCACAGTACTGAACGCACGTCTTAGAGCGCCGACTGTTTCTATAGCAACCGGAACTTCTCACTGTAGCTGCAGTGACGCGCTGACTTTACTAATCAGCGATTGGCTCCTTATTAAGAAGGCGGAGCTTCGCGGCCATGATGACCGTTGCATTTTTCCCCATTCAAAACTACACGAGTGACATGTCTTTGGTATTCTATAGTCTTTGCCTAGAATGCATGTCGAAGACTGACAGGGAAGGAAGAAATTGTTGAATAAAGTCTTATTTGTGCTTTATTTACTCACAGAAAGTAATAACTGTAGCTTTATAACATTACGGTTGAACCACTGATGGTCACATGGACAATTTTAATCGATGTCTTTACTACCTTTCTTGGCCTTGAATATGTTAGTTGCATTGCCGTCTATGCAGGGTCAGAAAGCTCTCAGATTTCATCCAAAATATCTTAATTTGTGTTCCAAAGATGAACCAAAATGGAACGACATGGGGATAAGTAATTAACGACTGAATTTTTGGGAGAACTAACTCTGTAAAGACGCAGGCTTCAGCAAAGAATTAAGCTTTAAATATTATTTCAAATCAAACCAAAAGGAGGCAGAACAGAAACACAAGACATCTGGGATTCATTTGATGTCATCAACATGAGCCCGCCCTTCCCCAAAGAAACAATGAGTCTTACCACTCTCCAGATATTCTTATCAAACAAAAACACACCACAGCTTACAAGAACATGTAAGCAACTGCCAGTGTCATCGGTTTGCCTGGAGCCAACCACACTCAAACAAGAAAGCCTTTGAACATCACTGGAGACGCAAATAGACAAGAAAAGGGAAAATGTGTCTCCACCTGATGTGTGAATCTCAAAGAAACATCACGGAACAAGAGTCAGTTTGTGGCAGAAGGAAGCATTGTGTCGTTGTGGTGAAATCACTGGGGCTTGAGGAGAGGTGGCTGCAGAAATAAGACACATCGAAACGCTCAAGGTACCGAAGTTCAGGAGAAAATGAAGGAACAGTAAAGCCACCGTGAGTTAGTCGACAGGATCTGTTGTCAGGTGCTAGGTCGGATTGGGTGGGAAATGTATAAAGAAAGGATGGAAGCTAATGGTGTGGGGAATTGGTTTATATTGTGAAAAAAAAAGTTTGGCTGTTTGGAGAATCTCAGACAAGAATTTTACATGTTGGGCTTCCGCACTGAAAGAGAAAATATTTAGAAGAAACAAGTTCTTGCTTACAGTATGTGCTATAGAAACAAATAGCTGAGACTCATTTACAAGTAATAATTAGGGGTGGGGAAAAAAAATCGATATTGCAATATATTGTAAAGCTCTCTGTCGCAATAAATAACCGATACACTAACTATATAATATCGATATTTTATTACAACACAAAATGATTAATTTACCTGTTGTCAGTGTCACTGTCACTACCCAATATCTTCCATTCTGTTTGCGGGGGGCGCTGTTCGAGTAAATAGGGGTAAAGTGGCGGAAGCAGCGGCCAATGAAGAACACAAGTTAACTAACAACAACAGAGAAGAAGCGCAGAAAAAAGAGACGCGAGAAGAATGGCGGAAAATAATGAAAAACAAATCAAAGACCCACCCGCTAGTTGAGCATGCTGATCAGTTAGTGTTCCTCAAGTAGAATATGCCTTGATGTGACCACTGTCCAGGTTAACATAAAGCACTTTACAGTAACTTACTACTGACCTTTCAGTATCATGGTTTACACATGTTAGTTAATGTTCATGTTGTTTTTTTAATGTTCAGGCACTTTTATCTCTCTAGCCGTACAGTGTTTACATTTAAGACAAGGGGCAGTGAGTTATTATGCAAATGCATATTTCTTTGCACAGTGTTGGAAATGTTGGCATTAATAAATGCATAAGATTTCCTTATTATGGGTATTTTTTTCTTTTTCAGACACATATATCGTGATATATCGTTGATGAAATTTCTTCCAAAATATTGATCGTAGATATCGTGAATCGTGATATTATCATTATCGTGGGCCACATATCGCCACAGAATTGAATCGTGAGTTACCTGTATCGTCCCACCCCTAGTAATAATTAGCACTTCAATACAGTGAGGGTATATTTGATCCCCAGTTGGTTTTGTATGTTTGCCCACTGACAAAGAAATTATCAGTCTATAGTTTGAATTTTAATTTTAATTTAATGAGTGAATTAAGTATTTGATCCCCTATCAATCAGCAAGACTTCTGGCTCCCAGGTGTCTTTTATATACAGTCAAGCCTGAAATTATTCATACCCCTGGCAAATTCTGACTTAAAGTTATTTTTTATTTAACCTTTTTTTTTTTTTAATTAGAAATGACACAGACGTCTCCCAGAAGATAATAAGACAATGTACAAGAGGCATAATTGTAAAAAAAAAAAAAAAAAAAAATTATTAATCATCTTTTATTTACATTTGAACAAAAAGTGGCATGTCCAAAATTATTCATACCCTTCTCAATAATCAATAGAAAATCAATTATTGGCTATTACAGCAATCAAATGCTTCCTACAATTGCTGACCAGCTTTTTGCATGTCTCCACTGATATTTTTGCTCATTCATCTTTAGTGATGAGCTCCAACTCTTTCAGGTTGAAGGGTCTCCTTGTCATCACCCTGATCTTTAGATCCCTCCACAGATTCTCAATTGGATTTAAGTCAGGACTCAAAACGTTAATGTTTTTGTCTGCTAACCATTTCTTCTTCACTTTTGCTGTGAGTTTTGGGTCATTATCGTGCTGAAATGTTCACTGGTGCCCAAGGCCAATTTTTCTGAAGACTGCCTGATGTTGTTGTTGAGAATTTTTATGTATTGCTCCTTTTTCATGGTGCCGTTTACTGTGATTAGGTTCCCTTGGTCCAAAAACCCCCCAAAACATTAGGTTCCCACCACCATGTTTGACAGTGGGGATGGTGTTCTTAGGGTTGAAGGCTTCTCCTTTTTTACGCCAAATGAAGGCTACATCATTGTGGCCAAACAATTAAATTTTTGTTTCATCTGACCATAAAACAGAAGACCAGAAGTCTTCTTTTTTGTCCAGATGAGCATTTGCAAAGGCCAAGCGGGCTTTTGTGTGCCTTATCTGGAGAAGTGGTGTCCTCCTTGGTCTGTGTCCGTGCAACCCATTGGTTTGCAGTGTGCGTTGGACTGTCTACCTTGAGATGTTGCCACCAGCAGAGCCCAGATTCATCAGGATGGCCTTGGTGGTGATCCTTGGATTCTTTTTTACTTCTCTCACTATCCTTCTGGCCAGCACAGGTGTCACTTTTGGCTTCCGATCACGTCCTCTGAGTTTTTTTTTTTAAAGTGCGGAACGTCTTGTATTTTTAAAAAATACTTTGCACTGTAGCCACTGGAACTTCAAAACATTTAGATATGGTCTTATAGCCCTTTCCTGACTTGTAAGCAGCCACAATGTGCAGCCTCAGTGACCTCTTTTGTTATAGCCTCTGTTTTTCACATGTTGAACTGTCCCAATGAATCAGGGTAATTAGGATGCTTTAGAACAGCTTGGACTATTTGGAAATGTATAGAACTTTAGATTTTCCCATAGAGACTGTGACAGTGTATGAATAATTTTGGATATGCCAGTTTTTGTCTGAGAAATATTTTTTTCCACAATGATGCCTCTTGTACATCGTCTTATTATCTTTTGGGAGAAGCCTGCATCATTTCCAGGCAAGAAAAAACTTGCTGGTTGAATAAAAGTAACTCAGTAACTAAGTCAGAATTTGCCAGGGGTATGAATAATTTCGGGCTTGACTGTATATAAATATACAATATGTAATAATATATAATGAGGAAATTTTTAAGATATGCTTCATAAATGCATTACACTCTAAATAAACCCATTCGATTTTAGCCATTAGATAAATCTCCTGTAGATTTAGTCGACTAAAATCTAATGACATTTAGTTGATTAAAATGACTAAAACTAAAACAATTCAGATTACTAAAACTAACTGGCAATTTAGTCAAAAGACTATGACTATGACTAAATCTAAATTAACACTTAGAACTCTTAAAGAAGGTCCAGGTATGACATTCTGATTAAAAATGACAAGGTCAAAAAAAAAAGAAAAAAGAAACATATGCACAGATTAATAGTTCACAATAAGATCTGCAACATGCATTTAGAAAACAGGGTGCATTTTCATTTCACACCAACTTTAAAATTTGCCATCTTGGTTCAACCAAAGTAATTTAAACCCATCTGACCCATCATAATTACAACGTCCCAACTTGTAAATACAAACTTCCCAGGAGGACTTAAACACGCCATTAGACCTAGATAAGTCAGTGTGCCAAATTTCATAACATTTTACCATATGGTTCCATGGGCTGAAACTGACTTTTAGCCAGAAAAGAAGAAAAAATATGATGGAAAGAAACACCACTGGCGCTTGATCCCAAATGAAGCAGAACATGTGCAGTCAGACTTCTACAGTAAAACTTTCATGCTTGAGAAAGGAAGTAATATGAGCTTGAGGTCTTGTGTTGACTCGCTCGGTTCCTGTTTCTTTTCTAACCTTTTCCCCAGACGCACTTAGAGACAGAAACATTTTTTTAGCCCAAGGCTTGTTTGTTTCCTCCTCCCTTTTTTCAATCTTTTAAAATCTCTTTATTTCTAAAAATATTTGACCATGTCTGTGACTAGATTCTGCCCAGAGGGGGAGGGTGACCTCTCTATGGGGTTGGCAGAATTGCAGCACCTAGGCTTGGCACATAATCTGGAGTGGCAGATGGCCTGCCACGGGCTAGCCATTAGCTCGTAGCAGCTAACAAGCCCTCCCCTAGCATCATATAGCACTGCAGGCCTACGAACAGTCCACAGCTTATGCTAGTCCCCCACAGCCCCAATCCTCTGCATGATTCCACTGCTCTAGCTCCAGTGAGCCTCTAAATGCCTCTGATAAGTCCAGCTTAATGCATGCTAATATTGTTATCTTTGCTACATCCAATTAGCTCTACCTTGGAATCTACAGAAACATGCTGCCCATGTGCGCCAACACTGACACAGCTTCTTTGAAAAGGATGTTAGAATGTGTTATGGGCTTTTGGAGATGTTAACGAGACGTGAGCGGATAACACGTGCGAAACTGTTTCACGGCTTTACCTGTGGTGATGACAGTGGGAATGGGTGTTAATTGGAATAATTAGACCAAGGCTTGTCAACTATTTTCTTTCGAGGAACAGATTATCTAAGGAATTATATAGTGGGACCACAAACTAAAAAAAAGGGAATGCTATTGACGTTAAAGGGACAGTTTACCATTTTTAGAGGCGAATGCCGTTGGAGTCACATAAAAAAATGCCATGGCTCTTCCATATTTATAATGGCAATGATTAGTGGTCAATATTTTGAAGCCCAATAAAGTGCATCTATCCATTATAAAAAGTACTTTGCATGAGTCCAAGGGGTAATCAAAATCTCTTTTTCTGGTCATTTGAACTGTAAGGCATTTTTTTCCCCTATCTCTGAATATTTGCATAAATAAACTAACAAGCGACCAATATTCATTTTTTTTGCTGACCAAAGCCAATGTCTTACAGAGTAGAGTGGCTGATGGCCAATATACAGTGGCATGCAAAGGTTTGTGAACCCCTTGCAGAATCTGTGAAAATGTGAATAATTTTAACACAATAAGAGAGATCATACAAAATGCATGTTATTTTTTATTTAGTACTGTCCTGAGGAAGATATTTTACATAAGATGTTTACATATAGTCCACAAGACAAAAAAATAGCTGAAATTAAAATAACCCTCTTCAAAAGTTTGGGAACCCTTGGTTCTTAATACTGTGTGTGGTTGCCTGGATGATCTACGACTGTTTTTTTTTTTTTTTTTTTTTGTGATGATTGTTCATGAGTCTCTTGTTTGTTCGGAACAGCTGAACTGTTCTTCAGAAACATATATTTGAACCCTTTCCAGCAGTGACTGTATGATTTTGAGATCCATCTTTTCACACTTAGGTCAATTGAGGGACTCAAACACAGCTATTAAAAAGGTTCAAACATTCACTCATGCTCCAGAAGGAAACTCAATGCATTAAGAGCCAGGGGTGAAAACTTTTGAACATGATGTGCAAATGTTTCTTATTTTGTTGATATATAATTTTTTTCGATTTAGTACTGTGTTTCGGAAGCAACAGAAGATGCTTGCATGTTTCCCGAAAGACAAAATATGTTAAATTTACGTTGATCTTCAAATTCAAAAAGTTTTCACCCCCAGATCTTAATGCATTGAGTTTGCTTCTGAAGCATCAGCGAGCATTTGAACCTTCTGTAATAGTTGCATATGAGTCTCTCAGTTGTCCTCAGTGTGAAAAGATGGATCTCAAAATCATACAAATATGCAAAAGATGCTGGAAAACTTAAGAATCTGTAGGACCAAGAGGATTTTTCTGAAGAACAGTGCTCAATTTAACTGTTTAGAACTAACAAGGGACTGATGAACAACCATCACAAAACATGAAAACGGTTGTAGATCATCAAGGTAACCCCACACAGTATTAAGAACCAAGGGTTCCCAAACTTTTGAAGAGGGTTATTTTAATAATTTCAGCTCTTTTTTTGTCTTGCGGATTATATGTATACATCTTTTATGTAAAATACCTTACTTAGGACAGTACTAAATAAAAAATAAAATGCCTTTTTTCTGATCTCTCTTATTTTGTTAAAATTACTCACATTTTCAGATTCTGCAAGGGGTTCTCAAACTTTTGCATACCACTGTAAAGCTGATATATGTGATATTATATATATAATTACACATGTAATTTAAGAAAGACATTTAAAACATATTTACTGAATTAGAAATAATTGATTGAAAAAAATATATCAATATGAAAAAAACAATTTGGACTTCATTAAAAAATTTGCAACTTCTTGACCCTGTAATCTGTAGTATTTTCCACAAAAAAAACAAAGGTTTGTATAAAAACTTGCTTCTTGCTTACCTTTGGACCAATGATGATTAGGACCACTAGGGGGTTCTGACTGTGCCATTCTGTAAGACAGATCATCAAATTTAATGAACATAATTATATATATACTGAGGTTGAACTGTGATCTTATAGAACAGCAATACCTTCAAAAGCTTCTAGAAGATACAGAGGATCCTTAACTCGTCTGACTCCACACACCAGCAGAAACACATGTAGATTTTCCACTTGCTTGGTATGCACACCTAAAACACGAGCCAGAGTCACATTGAGACTTTTTTGCTATATTTTAAACGCCTTTTATTTATAGATTTGACATTTTACCTGTTTTAGTTACAATATATCAGTCTAAACAGAGTAAAATAACAAAGAATATGGAAATGGTTTGCTTAATGATTTATTCATACTTACAAAAAATAATTTCCAATCAAGCTATATTTGGTCACAAATTGTAAAAATGTTATTTAATTGGGTATATTTAAGACGCATGAAATGATAGCTACGAAATTAACCTTCGCTAGACAAGAGTGTCCATCAAATTATCCCTAAACTGTCTTAATGTCATTTCCACCACTGAGTGCTTGTCATCAGGGTCAAAAGTGCCAATAGTTGAAGAAACACCCGACTGCATGTGCAGAGAAACTGCTGATCCTGAATCAGATGTTTAAGCGTTTCTGAGCAACGAAATGTAATGTGACATAAATCAATGCATACATGCTGTACCTCCATCCGTAATGAGGCTAATCCATCAAACAAGGTCACAGAGATGTCAGAGACGCAATGAGTGCAAAACTGATTGCAGGCGCAAAGTAGCGTGCCTGACGAGTAATTTATCAATATGGCATATATAAATAGTAAGTATGTCATAGCATGTAAACACAGTGTGTTATATATCACACATTTTCATAAGCCACCATGTATATTTTTGGTTTAAAGCAAAACATCTGGATCATAGAATGAGCACTGGAGATGAGAAAAACTAAGACTGTCAATTTATCATATTAACTTATTACAAATGCGATTTTCCTATCAATGGACAATACAAACCTAGCCCAAGTAATTCTCACAAGGAACATTTTGTTATAAACAGATCATTCTGCATATAAACCGTGCAAAATAATGACCTGATTAATTAGTCAATTAGTGTATCATGCAATAATTATAGTTTTTAACTGATTAACAGTCCTAAAATAACCCATAGGCACAAAGATGTCATCATGATGTCACCAAGTCCATGTGACACAGTGCTCTCTGTTTAGTCAGTAGCTGGTATCTGTGGGAATGTTCAGTCCAAATCTGTGCTTTACCCCAGATCATCCCTCGTTTAAATCCCACCTATTCCAGATTATCCACAAAATATAAGCGCTAGTGTATGTATGCGTACACATGCGAGTCAACTGCGTGTCAAATGCCAGTCAGTGCAGGCCTGAACGCTGTTGACAAAAATATGATCAAATCTTATCATAAACTGTCTGCGTCACTGGACAATTACTAACAATGCAGAAATACCTCAATTTGGCAAAACTAAATTGTAATTTCTGCACCATTCGTGTCACCAGAATTTGGTCACACTTTATTTTAAAGTAGACCTATTATTCCCCTTTTTACAATATGAAACAGGCTATACGTCTCAGGTGTCCCCAGAATGTGTCTGTGAAGTTTCAGCTCAAAATACCCCACAGATCATTTATATAATTTTGAAAATGCCTATTTTGAGTGGAAGCAGAAACACGCTGTTCTTGTGCATGTCTCTTTAAATGCAAATAAGCTGCTGCTCCCCGCCCCCTTTTCTAGAATAGAGCAGTGCCTTTAAGGCTCACACCTAAGATGCTCTGCTAAAAAACATCTGTTTGGTTTTGATTATCATGTCTATCGCACTTAAATCATGTGTTAAAAAGCTATATTAGTTTAATCCGGGTTTAATAACTTGATAATCAAGGTAAATTTAACTTGTTTTGTCTTCTGGGGTACATGTAAGTATCTTCTGTAGCTTCTGAAGGGCAGTACTAAATAAAAAAAAATATGATATTTAGGCAAAATAAAAAGGATGTATACATCTTCATTCGGTTCAAAAGTTTTCACCCCCTGGCTCTTAATACATCGTTTTTCCATCTGAAGCAACAGTGAGTGTTTGAACCTTCTGTAATAGTTGCATATGTATCTGAAATTCAGTGTGAAAAGATGAATCTCAACATCATACAGTCATTGTTGGAAAGGGTTCAAATACACAAAAATGCTGAAAAAACAAAGAACTTGTGGGACCTAAAGGATTTTTCTGAAGAACGGTGGACAGGTTAACTGTTCAGGATAAACAAGGGACTATCACAAAAAAAAAAACAAAAAAAACAAAAACAAAAAAAAAAAACAGCAATATCATTCAGGTAACAACACAGTATTAAGAATTAAGTGTGTGTAAACGTCTTTTTTTTGGAAATATCTTATTCAGGTCAGTACTAAATAAAAAATAACAAGCATTTTGTATGATCCCTCTTATTTTGGTCAAATAATTAACATTTTGCATTAACATTTTACAAGGTGTATCTAAACTTTTGACCTCAATTGTCTCTTTTGGAAACCGTATCTTTATAGTCACAGTGCTTTATTTGATCTGTTTCAGCAGGTAAAGCCAGCGAGCACTGCTGGACGCCTGAGGACAAGAGCGATAAATGAAATGACCTGTGAACCCTGCATATAAGAGCTACTTGTTTAGCTACGAACAATCCACACACAAGCTGCTTAAAGTTGAATATTGTTGCTTTAGCAGAAATTGTTCTCTGATCTGGAATCAGTTTTGCTTTAGTTTTCATCAATGGCGTCAGCTCCAACAAGGCTAAGGTTGGTCACAGGTCAATATGAGGACAGCTTCCACGCTTACACATAGAGGGGGAAGGACTCAAAGGTACGTGACATGAGGTAAAGCTCCGGGATTAGACGACTGATCTAGGGGTACATGCTTACAATGGTTTAACTCTCAGACAAGGGCTTTGAGTGAATTTTTTGCTTGGAAAGTGAAATACAGTGCTGGTCTCACCTCATCTACCCCAAAGCTAGATAAGCCGATAGATTTACAATAGCCCTATTGTATATAAAGCTGTTTCTAAAAAGTGTAGTCAACATTCACTTTTTTTAAATCATTTCCTGTTAGATTTCTGTTTTTGAATTTAATTTGAATTAAGGCAGGAACACGAAGCTGAATTGCAAATTGGATTTAACACAATTTAAATATGTATTTATTTATTTATTTTTAACTGAATGGTATGAAAGTTGATAGAGGTTTTGGCACTTGCTATGTGAACCAAAAAATCAGAAAATGATTTTAAAAACTTAAATGTAGGGCTGGCCCTATGATTTCCACGATGTGATAAATGCAGATGGAATCGTGGAGTCCAGTTATAAAAACAGAATTTAGTAGTTCACTTTCAGAACAAAGTAGTTCACTTTCAGAACAAAAATTTACAGATAATGTGCTCACCCCCTTGTCATCCAAGATGTTCATGTCTTTCTTTCTTCACTCGTAAAGAAATGGTGTTTTTTGAGGAAAACATTTTAGGATTTCTCTCCATATAATGGACTTCTATGGTGCCGCTGAGTTTGAACTTCCAAAATGCAGTTTAAATGCAGCTTCAAAGGGCTCCAAATGATTCCAGCCGAGGAAGAAGAGTCTTGTCTAGCGAAACGATCGGTTATTTTCTAAAAAAACAACATATTAGGGCTGGGCGATATGGCCTAAAAATAAAATCCCCGTTTTTTTCACAAAAAATCTGATTAACGATTTAAATAGATTTTTCCCTCCTACTAATTTTAGCATGTAAAGAAACCCCAGCTTTTCCACAACATATATGCATACATTGCAACTGCATCCGTGATCGCTTTTCACCAGGCCCCAATCTTATCATACCATACACCAGTGGTTCTCAACCTTTTTTTTGCAGTGGGCCGCACTATGTTAAAGGTCAAGTCTCACGGGCCGCATATTATGTACATATGACGTCATCAACGCTCACTAAACAGATATTATGCATCTAAAATTATTACAATTAGATGTATTATTATTAGGGGTGGGCATAGATTAATTTTTTTAATCTAGATTAAATCTTGGAAATAATCTAGATTAATCTAGATTAAAATGGCTAATTTGAATTCGGCTGAAGGCATTTTCAGAATATGTGTGCTACCCAAATAATGACTAAAAGTAAGTCTTCGAGAACGGGCCAGGTGGCGCATTAGACCAGGGGCTCATCTCCTGTTTCCAAAATGCATCAGAAACTGCTTGACAATTGCATTTACAACACAATTACCTATACAAACTTGTGTAACCAAGTACTTCTGCGCAAAAGGCTGCACGACGTGCGCGTTGCCGTTAAATACACAGACGCGCACGAGCATGGATATCTGCGTGCATTGTCTTCCATTAAACTGCGTTGCTTTTAGAAGCGTCAATTCAGTTGTTGCATATAGTTTAATGTCTTTATTTCGGGATTATCAAAGTAAATTATAACTCAAATTTGAGATTTTACTGGGGCACAGCAGATTTTCACTGGGGCATGTGCCCCAGTAAAAAGGGTCTAGCAACGCACCTGCCCTGAAGCGGCTTCATAACTTCATCCATGTTTGCACGACTCGTTTGATGTGGTAATTTCACAGAAGTTGAAGATTCGTTCTCGCCTCCTACAGTGCAGTTCGACTAGGTATACGTCATCCGTGCTAAAATATCAAGGTGAAAGTCATCATAGCTTACGTAGTTTAGACCCAGCTCCCAACCCAACTTTGAGAATAGATTAACGGCGATATTTTTTTTATCGCCCGATAAGAGTCTCACGTTAACGCAGCACGTTAACGCCGATAACGGCCCACCACTAATTATTATCATTTGAGAGTATAATTCTACTTACAGTACCATTAATGGGACACCTGATGTTGTGGGGAGCCGACCAATTTGGTGAAATTCGGCTCAAAAGAAAATTGCAGAAAATGTGCGTTCGCAAATGTATGTGGATCCAAATATGGAAAGCACTTTTGAACTTAATAATCTGAGGTTTTGTCCAGAGATGTTTCGCCACATTTCTGCAACTGAGGATGACACACCTTTTTTCTCCTTGTAACGGTTAAAATTGTTGTGGCTCCTTTAAGAGCAGAGTTCCGTTCTGTGCACAGTCTGCAGCTATATGCCATGAGTACCGCATGTGTGCGGGTACGATGGTTTCACTTTTAATTTCTGTTGCTCATTTAAGTTGTCTTCTTTTAATAAGTAACGCAGTTGCCAGGAGAATAAAGCTAAAGATGTGGAATGCGACCCAAGTGCGGTTTGGTTCATTTTCCTGCTGCAACGTGAGTTAGGCGAGCTATCCCTTCACCCTGACTCAGCACGTTACATCCTCTAATAACAAATTTGTCCATTTTGATGGTTAACTGATGACTGTTTTAAATCTGTCAGAGTGTGCACGCTTGTAATTGTGTGCGTTAACTGTGTAATTGCATCAGTTCATAGTTGCGTCAGTTCTGCGCATATATGAAAACATGATCACCAAAATGATTTTGTGACAAAAAATATTGTTCAAAATTTGTTTAATACATTAATTTGTTTAATACATTTAAAAAATGAATTGTAAAACCATTTATTATTATTTTATTTTATTTATTTTATTTTTTTACGTGGTCAGCATCGCGGGACGGATTTGTATTTGTGACGGGCCGCGGGTTGAGAACCACTGCCATACACGGTAAATGTTTGTAAGACAAATATATATAAGATGGGAGGAAAATATATATTTCCATGCTTTTCTCTTGCAGTTATATTGTATACAAAAATATACAATTTTGAATACAGAAATATTAAATGATTTAAATAACTGAAACGATCTGCCAGCAGGTGGCAGCAAGACACTTATTTAATTACTGAATCATATCATTCATTTGATTCGTTCGAACGGATGGTTCATTCAGGAATAAAGCAAGTGACTGTCTTTATGAATGGGAAATTGAATCATTTCACTAGATTCCTTTAAAAACGCACGTTCATTCATAAACCAAACACCGCTGTGTTTGAATGGAGATGCGCAGCGGTTCAGTTGTGACTTGTTTCAGAATACTTTTGATGACGAAATAGAGCAAAATCAGGCAATGGTGTTATAGTCAGACAATGTAAGTCACTTAATAATAACTTCTTCTTTATTTAACTGCTGTATTAAATCAATATCTCATTTACAAACTCCCTTAAAAATGATTAAAAGCTGTCACTCATCTTAGTTCACGATATATCACAAAGCTCTATTATAATCAACTAAGCTCTCTATACTGCACAATCAGTCCCTTATTTACACTCTCTCTACGCTTTGTTTATGAAAGGATTTGTGAGATACATGTCCGTGATACATTAGTCAACGTTGGAAAACACATAGATACCTTAGAAGCTCTCCTGAGCGCAAATACAAATATGCTGATCGGGTCAGTCGCACATGGTGCTCATAATTATTTTTTCATATATTTTTTCACAGATATATATTAGTGTATTTCTAATATGGTAAATGCACAGGGGGAGAGCTGAGCTCATTCCTAACTGCTGGAGCCCAGAGGGGAGCGTCGGCTGATATTAAAGAGAAAAACGATTTTCATTCAAACAAATCAACGTAAACTACACATTCGAGTTAATCGATAAAATCGATTAATCGACCAGCCCTACAACATATACACTTTTTAATCTCAAATGCTCGTCTTGCCGAGCTAGACAAGATGAACATTTGAGGTTAAAAAGTATATAAATTGTAATTCTTTTTAAAAAAATAACCAATCGTTTTGCTAGATAAGACTTTCCTCGGCTGTGATCGTTTAGAGCCCTTTGAAGCTGCATTTTGCAAGTTCAAACTCGGGGGCACCGTGACCATAGAAGTCTATTATATGGAGAGAAATCCTGAAATGTTTTACTCAAAAAACATAATTTCCTTAAGACTGAAGAAAGAAAGACATGAACATCTTGGATGGCAAGGGGGTGAGTACATTATCTGTAAATTCTTATTCTGAAAGTGAACTACTCCTTTAATCAAAAGTAATTACACTTAAATATGATATATGACTAGTATTAATAAATATTAAGCCGTGGCGATTTCAGCATGTGCCGTCTAACTAAATGAGGACATAAATACATAAACAACATTACCAAAACTGCTCTGAGAGCATTTTACCTTTTCATTTGAGTAAAACTAGCATCATATCATATACCGACTGAAATACAAAGGTATTCACTGCAACTCGATGTTATATATAATATAATATAAAAGTTTGGTTTAACTTGAGTACATTGTGCCAGAAATATATTACTATTATTTAGTAGAATGTACGTGATAGTACTACTACTACTGCTGAAAAATTATTTTATTTAAAAATAATAACTTTATTTTTTAAGAAATAATCACACAGTATTTATTCCATGTTTTAATTTTAATAGTAAATCCCCTTTATTTGGCAAAAAATGTTATGTATTTAATCAAAAGATAACTTAAATCAATGTTTTATGCCTTCATTTGATAACCAGAAACACTTAAATACACAACACAGAATTTCTAAGGGGAAAAAAAATAAGAATAAATAAAAGTTGTTTTTATGCATTCAAATAATTAGACATGCACAGACAAACACAGAATTTGGTAACAATAAAACATAAAATGAAAAAAAAAAATTCATAGGGCCCAAAACATTTAATAAACGTTTAACGTTTAATAAATTGATGTTAAATTAAATAAGTTTCATAGTTTTGATTATTTGACGTGCTTTTCGACTAATACAATTTTATTTAACCACTGAAAAGGAGTCCATATAAATGGTAAAAAATTTCAATGAAAAAAAAAACAAAAAAAAATGAATTTTGAAAAAAATAAAACGGATTTCATAGGGCCCTACAAATGGTCCTGAAACAAACAACGACAACAACAACAAAAAAAATCACACTTGTACTGTTGACAGTCTAAAAAGACCACTTTGAAAATGAACGGGAAGCCAATTTCATCTAGTGAAAACATTTCATTTGGTACTGCGCCCAAACCAAATTTTATTAACAGCTCTTTTATTATTATTATTTTTTTATATCAACCACAAATTTGAAACACAACTACATTAACAAATTTGATTTGTTTCAAAGTAACACGTATTTTGGAAAATATAGATTTTATATAAAATTAAAAAAAAAAATAATAATAATATATTTATATATATATATATATATATATATATATATATATATATATATATATATTAGGGCTGTCCCCGACTATGAATTTTCATAGTCGAATCAGAATTTTCGAATCTTTCTATAGTCGACCGATAGTCGAATCATCTACAGATCTGGCCATTTAAAATGCGCGCGGGAAGTAAAGTGGTCTCGCGTGACGCCGGTGTATTCCAAAGGAACACGGAAAATACAATGACATAGGAAAGACATGATCAGTAGGGGGCAGTCATGTAACGCACTGGACTGGAGCAGGCTGAAAACATTGCTGCAAACTAAAAGGTACGGTAACCTGGAGGGGACACCTTCGGTTCACTTATGTTTGTCGTGGCCACACAAATGAATTCGTAGGAACGTCATATTACTTTTTGTCATTGCCACGAGATATTAATTCCTGGGAATGTCATATTATGTCGTGGCCACAAGATTATTTTGTCGAGGTAACGACATCCTTATGTTTAATGCATAAACAAACCTGCGTAACCATAACCCAGGATTATCAGAGATAGGTTTATTAATATTTTTTATTTTGAGTTAAGAAATGTTTTTATTAATTGTTATAGGAATTAATTCAATATTAAGTTATATATTAACAATAGGCAATGCTGTATAATCGAATGTCTGTGCGCGATGTAGACAGCATTCAAAAGTTTATCAAGAATTTATTACATACAAGTACTTCAAATTAAATAGCCCTGCAAGAAACATTTTATGCATCCTTAAGTCTTATCCATTAATTGATCCTTTTTTTCTGTAATAAATGTATTATTCGTTTATATTCAGTATGTCCCCCTTAATTTCGATCTCTTAACATTCCGAATCTAAATGATAAATGCTGACATGCCATGAAAGCTTTGATTATACTATATGGCATATATTCATTTTTAGTCTAATTATAACCTATATAGTGTTTCATTGTCGAGTGAATCATTCACGTTCCATTTGTAAATCGTATGGTCACACACGGGCATTAATACAATCATAAAGTCAAAACTTTATTGGCATAATTGTAGTTCACAATATTTGCTAAATATATGCCAAATAGCATATATAAAGTTATTTAGGTTAAGCGATTCACAATAAAGAAAAAAGTAGATAGCTCTAAATCACTTATTATTTATTCTTATTATAGGTTATTATTATTTCAATACCTGGTTAGGGCTATTTATTTTTAACGCCTGACAATTATGCCAATTACGTTTTGACTTTTTGATTGTATTTATCCCCGTGTGTGACGATACATGATGTTTTCATTTACAAATGAAACTACGTGAATGATTCATTTCTCAGTAAAACAGTTTAATATTTATATAGTCTAGTCTGTTAATTGGACTAAACAAAATAAAATATGTTCAATTCATATTTTATATGTTCAATTCTTTAGTTAAGAGAAGGAATGTAGGCCTATTTTACTGTGTGACGATAAATTATTTCCAAATGAAACTATGTGAATGATTCACTCTTCAGTTATTTGTCTATTAGTTAGACTAAATAAAATACAATATATGTTAAATTTAACCTTTATACTGCATTCCAGTAAAAACCCCAGTCATAGCACCTTTACAGTATCATTTACATTCAGAATGTTATGTAACGAGATCAAAATGAAGGAAAAAATAACGAATACAAACGAATAATACAAATATAATGGGAAAAAAAGAAGGTCAGTCAATGGACAAGATTGTGGGATACATGAAATGTTTCTTGCAGGGCTATTTAATTTGAGGCCAACATGTAATACATGTAAACACTTGTGAAAGCTGTCTACATTGCGCACAGACAGCATTAGCATATACAGCATCGCCTGTATAATTATTTTATATTGTATTAATTTCTATAACAATTAATATAGGCAAACAATTTCTTAACTCAAAACGAAATCTCAAATAATTCTGGGTTACTAATGTCACGCAGGTTGGTTTATTCATTAAACTCGTGGCCACGAGAAATGCATGTTGAGCAAAAATACATTTCACGAAAATAATATAAAGATTACAAAACAAATAAAACAAATGGAATGAGGGATATGCTTTAAAGTTCACGTAAAAGCCAAATATTAAGCGGCATCCTTCATGTTTTCTTTAATCAGCAAATACTTAACATTTTTGAATTATATTCACCTTCTGTTTTTATGACAATAAATTTTGAATTCTTATTTTTTTTTTTTTAGAAAAACGTCAGAACACCGGTCTCAAAAGTAGAAGCGAAAGTCTTGTTTACACCAGCGCGGAATTTTTTTTATTCACCGTAATTGATGGATGTCTAAAACAAAAATAAGGAGAATCCTAAAACATATATATTTCTTAAAATAATAACATCTGAACTTCATACACAACAATACGGCAACGACTTTACAACAGGACACATTGTTTTATTTTAATTTTATTTTTTAGCTTGTACACCAATGGATTTCTGATGTCGGGATATTTCAGACTGCATCTCCAGCTTAATCACTTTAGTATTAAACATACGGGTCAGGAGGCGGGTCGGGTACAATATTTATTTTTTTTATTCTGCGGTCCGAGTTGCGGGTGGGTTATTTGAAAACGGTCGGGTTCGGGTTGTTTATCCACTGACCCGCGTGTCAGGTTGGACACTAATGTTTTGAAAAAAGTGGAGCGTGTGAGGAAAGCTTTCCCCTTCTCCCTGGCATGCATTTGAATGCTGAATTCGAAATGCAACTGAATGCAGTCGGAATCCGCCCCCAGCACCCCCAAGTCTCCAAATGTTGATTACAACAAGGCAACAGACAGCATTCAACACCCCACCCCACCCCCACTCTGCCATTCATAAACATTTCGCTCTTTATACTGCATGCCGCTTAACTCTGATGCCTCATTAACGGCTACTTTTCAGAAAACTGATTAAAAAAAATACACTTCCCTTTGGTTTCCCAGAACAGACTTAAGCCTAGTTCCAGGCTAAAATGATGTAAATCGGAGCTGTTTAAAGATGAATAAAAAAAAATAAAAAAAAACTTTTACTGATCGTTGGTCGGAGTACCCGCAGTTCGTGACTGGAAGCTGTTAAGAGACAGACTTAATGAACTTCTCCGAAATAGAAGAACTACTTTTCCACTTTAAAAAAGAAAAAGAAAAAGAAAAAAAGGTGAAAAAAAAATTGCATAACTCACTGGAGCACTTTTGATACTTAACAATTGTTGTATTCGTTGTCAGTCATATAGGCTAAGCTTTATTGTTTTCAAAAGTGAGCCTTCTGTTTATTTGTCTAAATTATTTTCTATATTAGGATATAATACTAGGCTATAGTAGCCTATTTATGGACATTAGGCCAAATCTACATGGGTTTCTTCCCTTTCACTTCAGTTAGTTTTTAAGAAAAAAAAAAAAAAAAAAAAACTGCATGGACAGTGCGTCATAATAATGTACGGCATCAAAATGTAAGAACAAATCTAAAGACAATAATAATAATAATAATAATAATAATAATAATAAAATTAATTATTAACACTCCTAAAAGTACAGTATAGTGCTCAGATACACTTACGGTAGGTGACCTAACCCTAGTTGATACTTTATTTCAACTTTTCAATTATTTCATTAACTAACAAATAAACAAATGCCTTTCCGATGTGATATAAGTGAAAAGGGAGACGATTTCGAAAATGATTTCACCATAAGGCGGATGCGAACTCGGGTCTCCCGCGTCAAAAACGATAGGTTACTCGTATTATCACTTACGCCACTGAAAATGTTGCAGAACAGCCGTCTTTTGTAATATTTGTAAATATGGAGTATTTGCATTGTGTAAAAAATTAAATAAAAGGCACCAGACTACAGAAAATGGCATATACTAAAGAATTTATTTTTCTGGGGGAGGACCCACCCACATTTATTTTGCTTCCAACGCCCATGCTTGATGATGAATTATAGTCTACAGGATATAACAATAAAGTGCTTTTCCAATCCCGAATCCACAAGGTTTTATTCCGCATCCACCCGCTCCCGCTATAACTATATTATTCGCCCGCTGCCCGCTTAGAATAAATTTCTGAGCACCAAAATCGCAAAAACAAATCAAAATAATAATAGTAATAATACTAATAAATAAATAAATTAATTTTTAACTCTATAAAAACAGTAGTTTATATTTAACCTCTCCATTTCTATTCCTCTCTACTCAAATTAATTGTCAGTGTATCTAAAATTGTGTATCTTAGAAAAAGAAAAAGAGGAACTACCTCTTAAACATGCATATCTTAATTTGATGTTGCTTTAAAACGCTGAAATATATAATGTATTTTATTCTGAAGGTGAAAGTGGTCCAGTTATTTAACTGCCTGCGGCGCCGTCAGGATCACGTTTTTTCCCCCCTTTAATTAAGTGGATACAGCTTACAATACTCGTTCAAGAGTAAGGGATTGCTCAAAACTATGCTATTTTACATATTTCTGTTACTTGTGTACAATCACAATGAAAAAACAGATGTGTATGCTATTTGTAAAAAAAAAAAAAAAAATGTAAACAAGATGCTGGTTCAAGGGCGCGTCACAGAAATTGCCTACAATTCTGCATATAGGCTTGCTACTTATTAATTTTATTTTATTTCGTTTTGTTAAATTATTATTCATTAAGAAATTTATATTTCGCATATGGGCATTTTTATTTATTTTACATACAGCTTTTTTGGGTTTTCTCTGTGCATAAGATCTGCGCGTGATGTTCTGATGTTTATGCTGCTTTTTGCTTGTGTACAATTAACCCCTCAAAACGAATTTAGCTGTTATTAATGTGTCACAGCCACGTTTCAATTTAAATGTAATTTAACACAATCTTGTCGTTAATAATAACTAAACGTGTCGGTTGTCGTTTGGAAAAAAAACAGAAATGAACATTTCTATTTTCAATGCAGTCTAATAAAAGTTCAACAGGAAAAAAATGAAAGAAAATAATAATAAAACTGCTCCTGCTTATGAATAAATTTTTGCTTGATGATGAAGTATCTAAATAGTCTATAGGATATAACAAAGTGCTTTTCCAGTCCCGCTTCCACGAGGTTTTATTCCGCATCCACCCGCTCCGCGCTATATTAACTATATTATTCGCCCGCGGCCCGCTTAGAATAAATTTCTAAGCACCAAAATCGCAAAAATACTGTAGTTTATATTTATCCTTCCCATTTCTATCTGTCTCTTCTCAAATTAATTGTCAGTGTATCTAAAATTGTGTATCTTAGAAAAAGAAAAAGACGAACTACCTCTTAAACATGCATATCTTAATTTGATGTTGCTTTAAAACGATGAAATATATAGCCTAATGTATTTTATTCTGAAGGTGAAAGTTGTCGAGTAATTTAACTGCCCGCGGCGCCGTCAGGATCACTTGATTTTTTTCCCCTTAATAAAGTGGATACAGCTTACAATACTCGTTCAAGAGTACGGCATTGCTTAAAACTATGATATTTTACATATTTCTGTTATTTGTGTACAATCACAATAAAAATAAAAAAAAAACTAAAAAAAAAAAACGCGTAGGCTATTTGTAAAAAAAAAAAAAAATGGAAACAAGATGCTGGTTTAAGGGCGCATCACAGAAATTGCCTAAAATTCTGCATATAGGCTTGCTACTTATTAATTTGTTAAATTATTATTCATTCAGAAAAGAAAAACATATATTTCTTATGTGGGCCTATTTTATTTATTATTATATATAGGTTTATTGGGTTTTTCTCTGTGCATAAGCTCTGCACGTGAGGTTCTGATGTTTATGCTGCTTCTTGCTTGTGTATAATTAATCCCTGAAAATGAATTTAGCGGTTTACGTCAGTTGTCGGTTGGAGAAATAAAATAACCGAAATTAACATTTCTGTTTCCGATGCAGTCTAATAAATGTTCGTCAGGAAAACAAAGAAAGAAAACAAAATAACAATACAACTGCGCCTGCTTATGAATAGGCTATCTTTTTGCTATTGGTTTGAACCATAATTTCAGGAAAGAGGAATCATTGAACTATTGTACTGGTATTTGTGACCAACGCCCCCTAGAGCTGGCCATGGTGTTTGGCTACAGAATGTTGTTCCTTGCGCCACCTGGTGGATATTATATGAAGTGCAACAACGTTGTAAAAAAATCTAAAAAAGCCGCTGCGGCAGGACGCGTGCCCACGCGTGCCGAATTGCAGGCTGCCGCGTGAAAATAGACGCATTTTTAATGGCCAGATCTGTAGTGTGTGTGTGAATGGGTTGGGAGGGGCACGACACTATAGTCAGCAGGAGGGTAAAACAGTTTTTATTTTATTTTACACACTGCACACAGCAACAACTTTTAATAAAGCGACCAAAACTGCCTGCCAACTGACAGACGAACTTATTTAGGTTTAAATAAAAAGACAGAACGTGTCTTTTAGTTCTAAAAATGCGAGGCGCACAGCACTGCCTTTTTTGCTAAGCAACGACCGAAACAGCTGTCCTGTCAGTCAAATCAAAGGATTATAGCGCGAACGCTCTAAAATCTTAGTTTTTTGCTGTTAAGTAAACTGTCATACTAGCAGAAACCCTAAATAATACAGCTCCTGGTTACCCACGATAGACACCAAAGGTTTCTCCTCCATTTCTTGCAGTCTTCGGACTTTTTAAGCAACGGTAAACTTTCGCCATCACAACAGAAGGCCCGCCTCTGGAAAAGAACGCGAATGACGTTGGGCGTTTTTCCGCTCAGAGTTGATTTTTTTTTTTTTTCAACTTCAGGCGCTCAGAGCGCTCCTGCAAAAACGTGAGGCGCGGGGGGCGCATAAACAGAGTGCAGAAGTCTCACTGCCAACAGAAAACCATTCAAAAGAGGCGCCTCCAATTGCAAAAACGCGTTCGGTGTGATCGCCGCCTAATCCCTGCCGTCAAGATGGTCCGCATCTCATCATGGATCAGGGCAAGTGAAAATTAAATCTGTCACAGGGGTGGTTAGATTTATTCACAAACACGTTAAAAATATTTATTGAACGCTTCTTTCTTTTCACTTTTGTTTTTACTGCATTATCATAATCAAAGGCTGTATATAACGTAATATAACCGTACAAAACCAGTAGTTCTGTGTGCAATTAGACATTGAGCACCCCCATATTGCCAAAATGGTATGATGCTCGTTTCACCCGCGAAGATTCGACTGTGAGATCGGTGGTCGAATCAGGCTCCGCATATCGATGCATCGAATCTTCGACTATTCGGGGACAGCCCTAATATATATATATATATATATATATATATATATATATATATATATATATTTTTTTTTTTTTTTCTCAGGTCTATGCTCAAAAAGTGGTTAACCCTCTGTAGTCTGAGGGTGTTTTGGGGCCCTGAAGAAGTTTTAACACTTAAAAAAAAGTTAAAAAATTATCGAACTACAATACACTCATTTCATTAATATTGAAAGAACAACAACAACAACAACAACAAAAGTTTGGTTAAATGTCAGGAAGTAGAATTAAACTGTAAATCATAGAAATTGATATTCAGTTTTTACATTCAGTGTCTTATAACTGATTCTAAAAGTTGGTATACTGGCATAAAAAATAAGCATGTCTTCCATTTTGAATGATCCAAACAATTTGGAACAAACATCCATTCTTTGGAGAACTATTGTCTGCAATGCAGCACTATATAGCCCTATGGAGCTTTTCTATTAAACATCTTTTATTCATAAAGACCTGCACAAGCACAAAGTAAGGAAAAAACTTCAGAATGCCTGGATGTGTTTTAACGCAGAGCTATGGGGTTATTCTCACTCTTGAAGCAGTTCTTTAAGACAAAAAAGTAGTTTTAAGATTTCACATTCTGCTGTTGGGTTTATCATGACCAGTGGACTTTTAATAAAGATTAGCATCAGATTATGCGTCATGGATAAAACGTCTAAATCCAAAACTAAACTAACGAATACAAATCATCCAAAGAAATGAGGGTTCATCAAAAGGTCATAAAAAGGATACGTAAACAAAAAAACAAGCTAAAATATCTAGAATTGTGTAACATCATAAATGAACTTTATCTGAAGTTAAATCCTCAGTTATTCTCAAGTTGCTTGATAACACACTATAATCTCATGTCATCTGAGAGTTGCATGTATTATAAATAACTGTGTGAGAGTGCATGGCACAACTCACTACTACTGTAATTCTGATCATGTATATCAGGGGCAGATGAGTGAAAAGGATAAACCTTTTTGTTTTCTGCTTTGAAGTATATTCATTTATCCGCAAGAGGCACCATCATGCTTTATTATGGATCTAAAAGAGCACGCATGTCAGCCTGAACCAGAACACTGTCACTGCACCAGTATTTGAATGTGAACAGATGATCAAACACATACAGCTCAAGATAAAGTGTGACGTCTGATTTCAAAGGCTCTGCAGCACTGGGGTGCAGTCTAAATGTTTACCTGAAGAAAGTAACGGCTAATAACCATGCTAAAAGTAGTTCAGCAGAGAGATTAGCCTTCACTGCCAGAGACTGCGAATACTGCACTCCACCATGTGGCCGCAGGGAAAATAGGCTTTACTACATCCTAGAAACTCTGAACACACAAGAAAATTAAATATTTATGGGGATTACATTTGTATAGAAGGCATATTGTAATTAACATATTGTGTTGTTAAAGTCAAAAGTACACATACACCTTGCAGAATCTGCTAAATGTTAATTATTGTACCAAAATAAGAGAGATCATACAAAATGCATGCTATTTTTATTGCAATTTAACTTATTTTGTCTTCTGGGGAACCTGTAAGTATTTTCTGTAACTTCTGAAGGGCAGTACTAAATGAAATAAATATGATATTTAGGCAAAATAAGAAAAATATACACATCCTCATTGCATTCAAAAGTTTTCACCCCCTGGCTCTTAATGCATTGTTTTCCTTCTGGAGCATCAGTGAGTGTTTGAACCTTCTGTAATAGTTGCATATGAGTCCCTCAGTTGTCCTCAGTGTAAAAAGATGGATCTCAAAATCATACAGTCATTGTTGAAAAGGGTTCAAATACACACAAATTCTGAAAAACCATAGAATTTGTGGGACTTTTCTGAAAAACAGCAGGCAGTTTAACTGTTTAGGACAAACAAGGTACTCAAGAACAAATATCACTAAACAGAAAAAGACCACAGCTGTGGATCATTCAGGCAACAACATAGCATTAGGAATCAATGGCATTCAAACTTTTGAACAGGGTCATTTATTCAATTATTATTTTCTTTGTGGATGATATGTAAATGTCTTTTATGTGTATTCTGTATGATCCCTCTTATTTTGGTAAAATAATTAACATTTTGCAGGTTCTCCAAGGTGTATGTAAACTTTTGACTTCAACTGTAAATGTCCATGGATCTTTAAAAAAATATATTAAATAAAGATAAAGAAAAGATAGTATATTATAAAATAAATAAGAAAATATAAAATAATATATAAAATAAATAATATTTGCATTGCTTTTAAAATTGTAACTTTTAAAGTAAGGTTTTAACTAATTTTCCCCTTACTAGTTCACTTTAAATAGCCTTACAGTGTGAAAAAAATAAAATAAAATAAAATAAAATAATAAATATATACGTATATATACAGTATTCATACCCCTTGCAAATTCTGAGTTAAAGTTACTTTTATTCAACCAGCAAGGTTTTTTTTGGACCAGAAATGACACAGGCTTTAAGATGATGTACAAGAGGCATCATTGTGGAAAAAAAAAATATTTCTCAGCTTCTATTTACATTTGAACAAAAAGTTGTCCAAAATTATTCATACCCTATGCAAACTGTCACAGTCTATGGGAAAATCCAAAGTTCTATACCATTCCAAATAGTCCAAGCTGTTCTAAAGCAACCTAATTACCCAGATTCATTGGGAACAGCTGTTTTAATCGACTCAACAGGTGAAAAACAGAAGCTCTCGGCTGTTGGTTTGTGGACATTCATGGCTAAAACAAAGGAGCTCACTGAGGACCTGCGGCTGCGCATTGTGGCTGCTCACAAGTCAGGAAAGGGCTATAAGACCAGATCTAAATGTTTTGAAGTTGCAGTGGCTACAGCACAAAATATTATTAAAAAATACAAGACGTTCCACACTGTGAAAAATCTCAAGAGGATGTGGTTGGAAGCCAAAAGTGACACCTGTGTTGGCCAGGAGGATAGTGAGAGAGGTAAAAACAAAACAAAAAATCCAAGGATCACCACCAAGGCCATCCTGATGAATCTGGGCTCTGCTGGTGGCATATATACATATATACACACACACACATAACAGCTAACCGACACACATAAATATAGTAAATCTGTCTATTTTATTCACTATTCACAGTATTTGTATCGTAGAAACATGTCTGATGTCTAAAACTTTTGGAGGTTCCTTGCATGCTGTGAATTTGCAAACTCTTTCCCACGGTAACTTTAACTTTGAAGTAAGTCCACGGTCGTGTTCTCTAATCTAGTGTTAGAGGATTTGTGCACGAGAGTGGTTTACGGCGGATTACAGCCATCCTCAAACAAGACTGCAGGGGGAATATGTCCTCCACTTCCCTGTAAACAGCCACAATTCATATCAGACCTGTTCAATGTTTTTAGACTCATGATGGATGGACTGATATATGGAAGCTCTGTATATCTTTTCTTTTATCATACCTCTGCTTTCAAGCAGTGGCTGAACTGTAGACAAGCTTGACAAAGCTCTCTGCAGGATCAGTTAAGAATGATCTGACAATTTCTCTGATGCACTTGAGAGGGAAATATAATTACCGTAGGATGAATTACAAAGAAAAGAAAAGACAATCTAGTGGGTTTGCCCATATGTGTGAGTGCAGTGGTAGACAAGTGTCTTTTCTACAGTTTTAGATCTAAGAGTTCACATGAAAGAAAAAGAGGAGGATATAAACAAACAGGCTTGTCACTGAAGGTGGGGGAAAAACTAAAGGCAAATAAAGGTAAGAGCAGTGCTCTCTCCACAGGGAGGAGAATATTCATCTTCATGTGCCACAGAAACTCTGATATGAAACTGATATGGACAAACCGTAAGATGCGCGCACCATGTTTTCCCTATTACCTGTCTTCCTCATCCCCTTACTCAAGAAAAGTCTGTTTTCCCTTGTACGTGATTGTTGTTAATGTTTTAAATGGATGACACATTAACATATTTGTTTCTGTAAAAAATAAGAGCCACAGTTAAAAATTGACTGCTATTAAATTGTATTTTTTTTTATTCTACACTACCTTAAGAAATTAATTCACATATGTGACCCTGGACCACAAAACCAGTCATAAGGGTCCATTAAAAAAACAAACAAACAAACAAACAAACAAACAAAAAATATAATACATCAAGCTAAATAAAAAAAGCTTTCCACTGATGTATAGTTAGGATAGGATAATATTTGGCTGAGATACAACTATTATTTGGAAATCTGGAATCTGAGGGTGCAAGAAAATCTAAATATTGAGAAAATCACCTTTAAAGTTGTCCAAATGAAGTTTATAGAAATGCATATTACTAATCAAAAATCATGTTTTGATATATTTACGGTAGGAAATGTACAAAATATCTTAATGGAACATGATATTTTCTTAATATCCAAATGATTTTTGGCATAAAAAAAAACATACAATGTATTTTGACCCATACAATGTATTATTGGCTATTGCAACAAATATACCTGTGCTACTTACGACTGGTTTTGTGGTGCAGGGCCACTTTTTTTATAACCTGTTAATCTGTACATTTGTGAACCCTGTCTAACAGTCTAATTATGAAGTTAATAAACATTATTGTAAATCCGTAAAAATGTGAACACATTTCCCTCCGACATGAAGACAAAACACAATATGAAAGTTTCTGTGACTGTACAAAGCGTATGTATATTTAATGAGGTAAGCTTCAAGGAAGTTTATGATTTGTTTACTGCTAAACAATCTGCCATAACATTTTAGCCCTGCATTGTTTCAGACTGTAAACAAGCTTTAAAGAAGGAAATGTATACTTTTCTTTAAAGCTGCTTTGAAACAATGTGCACTGACACTATATAAATAAAACTGACTTAACATGAACCTTTGGCATCGCAATTTGGGGTTCATTCCTCAAAAGTAGTGTTGGAAGAGAGTTTCATAACCAAGAGTTAGATTACGCTGTCATTATTGAAATAATCTGTCTGCGTCTGTGATCTTTAATGTGCGCATTATCAGTAAATCACAAGCAGAATTTTCCCTTTCCATTGGTGCTTTTATGGAATTGCGTTTTAAGGCTAATTTGACCTGTTTAGTATATCTGGCCCCAAGTAAATTAGAAAAAGGGGCCTCTATCTATGTTGTTCAGTTAAATTTGTATTAAATTACCCCTTTTATCCTGGTATAGGATTAGGTTATGGTTACGGAAAATTAACCCTGACTTTTAAAGTTTACATAATGTGTGTTAACAGACCATTCAATTGGGAAACACAGGACCCCGGGAATATAATTTATATTTTTCTGTTTTCATTTTGTGCAATATATATCAGGTAAACACAGGAACCTAGGAACATATGAATGTTTCCTTCTAAACTGGTTTGAAAACATAATCAGAAACATTTTTCAAAGCAGTATGTAGCAACTTTTACTAAGAGCATGACCTAGTTCACACCATAGCTTATTCTGGGCAAGAACAGTTTACATAAAAAGGTTTTCATAGTTTTCATGTCACATGATTCTTCAGAAATCATTTTAATATGCTAATTTATTATCAACAGCAGTTGTACTGCTTAATTTTTTTAGCATTCATTGATGAACAAAGTTTAAAAGAACAGCATTTATTTGAAATAGAAATCTTTTATAACAACATACATTACTGTTTATGTCATTGTCATTTTTTCTGAAAGGAATTAATAGTTTTATTAAGCAATAATGTGTTAAATTGATTTTAAAAAAAGTGATAGTAAAGACTTCAGTTGTCAGAAAAGATTTGTATTTTGAATAATGTTGTTCTTTTAATTTTTATTCAAAGAATCCTATAAAAATTATCACATTTTCTGAACAAAATATTAAGCAGTACAACTGTTTCCAACATTGATAATAAATCAGCATATTAGAATGATTTCTTAAGGATCATGTGACTGAAGACTGGAGTAATGATGCTGAAAATGCAGTTTTGCATCACATAAATAAATTAGATTTTAATATATATTAAAATAGAAAACCATTATTTTAAATCTTACTTTAATTTGACAATATAACAGTTTTTTTCTGTATTTTTAATTAAATAAATGCAGCCTTTGCGAGCATTAAAGACTTAAAAAACATAAAAAAATCTTACTAATCCAAAACTTCTGAACAATAAACCATCAAACTTGTATTATGAAGAAAAAAAAAAAACAGAAGGAGCCCTTAAAGCTTCTCTTTTGTTCACAGCAGCCAATTTGTAAGCTCTTGTCAAGTATAGGAAAACACATATTGCATTCCCAAATGCATGTTTTAAGCAAACTCAGAGCAAATGCAAGTTTGTGAGGAGCAGCATTTACTCTAAACCAAGTCGCTCCAAAACAATGAAAACACTAGATCATAAACCGCATGTGTGTAAATGAACAAAGTGCCACAACTCCCAGCACATTTTTGAAAATCACAACAAACCATATTCGCAACTTTGTTGTATTTTGATTAATTATAGCCCTAATTTGAAATGGTCTTTTATTAATTAATCCAAAATTGCCTCAATAAACACATCAGATTACACCATTAACCTATTTCAGATTAATCACAACTATAAAAATGTGCTTTTCTGCCGTAGCAGAGACTCATAAGAAGTTCAATGACCTAGTCAAAAAACACCCTTCACAAGTTTCACTGAATTATGTCTTTCCACTAACATCAACCCCTGGAGCTACACTTACACCTCCAGACAGCTCAAAGCCTCAGAAAAGAAGAAAAGAAATAAAACTTCACTCTTCACCACTTCACCACTCACTCACTCTAAACCGTCTCTGCATCAGGACCTCATTTCCCATGAGCCCCTGCAGGCGTGACTCTCATCATCACCCAGTGCTACGAGGGGGTCTATACAGCACAATCCCAGAGGACCACCCAGATCTTCTCTGTCATGTGAAAACCCGCTCCACCGAAAAAAACTTCAACACAACTATAGACCTCCAACCTGGGTGTGATCCAGACATCGGTGCTATCCCATCATCCACTTCAGCCTCCACTCAGCGTGGTAGGGGGTCAGTGCACCTGCTTTGATAGAGCTGCCGAGGCTTGTGTCGACTGATCTCAGAGCGGTGGCACCAACCCCAGGGGTGTCCACAAACAAGCATGGGCTTATGTAGAGATCAATCTTCAATGCCGAGCAGCAGGCGCACTGGAGCAGATTACTCCGACACGCCAGCGCATGAGCTCAGGAGAATGGATTTGATATTCTGGGCCTTGAATCAGTCTCTGTACATTTAGCTTTTTATAGAGTAAGGCAGCGTGTTCCTAGGAAGTGGGTCTTTTTATTAGTGATGGACCGATAATACAGCAGCCCAAAAAATTTACAAACACTTTTGGACAACTAAGTCACACTTACAAATATGAATGTCATTGCATTAGATTCAAAATCTGAAATCAAGTGAATATCAATCAGTCAAACAATCAGTTAATCAATCAATAAAACATGCTTTTTCAAGCAAAATAAATCACAAAAGAAAGTGGTTGTTAAAAGTTAGTTGTGAAAAAACTTCAGTGTTATTTATCTATTTACAGCGGCGGCCAAAATTATTAGAACACTAGTATTTTCACCAGCTAAAAATGGTTTGAAGTCAGTTATTTCTATCTTCTGCTGTGGTGTGTCAGTAGAAAATATCAGTTTACATTTCTAAACCCTCTAGAATCTGAGGGTGTAAAAAAATCTAAATATTGAGAAAATAAAGATGAAGTAGAGATATGAAAATATGATATGAATATGAATGATGAATAATAATATGCATATAATGTATAATGCATATAAAATGTATAATGCGTATAAAACATATAATGCATATAATATATATTAATAATAATAATATATGAATGATATGAAAAATGAAGCTATTTAGCAATGCATATTACTAATCAAAAATTAAATGTTGATATTTACGGTAGGAAATTTAGGAAATTTCTTCATGGAACATGATCTTTACTTAATATCCTAATGATTTTTGGCATAAAAGAAAAAACAATCATTTTGACCCATACAATGTATTTTTGGCTATCGCTACAAATATACCCATGCTACCTAAGACAGGTTTTGTGGTCCAGGGTGACATTTAAATATGAATGTCATTGCATTAAATACAAAATATGAAATCAAGTGGCATTTGACAATAAATAAACAATAATGAACTTTTTCTCACAACTAACTTTTGACAACCACTTTCTTTTGGCTGGAAAAAGCAGTTTGTTTGGTTGTGAATACCATTTGGTTAAATATTTTGTTATACGTGTATGTTATAATATTATATATAATACTGTTGAAAAACGTTTGTGGTCAGAAACATTTATTTATTTTTAAATACTTTCATTCAGCAAGGATGCAATAAATTGATCAAAAGTGACAGCAAAGAAAATTCTAATGTAACAAAGGATTCCATTTTTGTTCATTAAAAATGTCTTAAAGATCAGTTTCCACGAACTATATTAAGAAAAAAAAGCAAAAGCAAAAATCATCATATTATAATTTCTGAAGGATCATGTGACACTAAAACTGGAATAATGGCTAAAATTCAGCTTTACCATCACAGGAATAAATTACATTTTAAAATATATTAAAATAGGTACAGATATTTTAAATTGTAACATTATTTCACACTATTAATGTTTTTACTGTATTTTTGATCAAATAAATGCAGCCTTGGTGAGGAAAAGAGAGTTTTTTTATAAACAAAAAAACTCACCAATTTCAAACTTTTGAATGGTATCTGTGAAAATAATTGACAAAATTGTGATTTAACTGTGTAGACATTTACCCAATGTCTATAAAACAAACAAACCTTTCTATCAGCTATATAAAACATGAAGAAAGTGTCCTTACAACCTTTTACAGCCTTAAATGTGTCAGTTGCACTGCTGTCTATGCATGGTCAGAAAGCTCTCAGATTTTATATAAAAAAAATATCTTCATTTTTGTTCGGAAGATGAACAAAGGTCTTGCAGGTTTGAAACAACATGAGGGTGAGTAATTAATGACAGAATTAAAATTTTTGGGTGTACTATCCCTTTAAAGTGCCCCTATTATGCCATGTTTAAGGTAGTTAATATTGTTGTAATAGTCTCTTAAAACAGGTTTACATGTATGCAAGTTCAAAAAACACTTTAGTTTTCTCAAAAATTAGATTTAATTTTACCCCGTTTCTAAATGATTCGTAAACGACTCGTGTGAAGCAGTTCGAAGAATCAGTCTCTCTAAACCCCTCCTTTCAGTGAGCCCTCACCGCTGTGATTGGTCAGATGGTGCAGTCCTTTTGGATTGGTCTACCGCTTCAGCGCAAAACGAAACGCCCATTGGCATAACTTTTTTTTTTTTTTTTTTTTTTATTGTGTATAATTCAAATACAAACTTTATCGGCACATTTAAAAAATTAACACACATTGCTAGTGTTGATACATCAAATTGAAAACAAAAAAAAAAGAGGAAAAAAAAAAAAACTAACAAAAAAAATAAACAATGAAACCGAGATACAAAAAAAAAAAATAATAATAATAAATAAATAAGAAGGGTGAGGGTCTCATTCTAACAGCAAGAATGAGTACAAATTATCAAGGAGATTCTGGGCGTTTTTGTCAGTCATATAGTCAAGAGACTTCGCAATTATCTTCAGGTCATTCTTCCATCCGATGAAGTGGGGTTTAACCTTTAAATACTTACAACGATGAATAAAGTGTTTGCACAAAATAATTAGGTTATTTATCAAAAAGTCCAGGTTCTTATCTTTCACCAATACTCCAACTTTAATTGAAACCACAGTCAAAGGGTATATTGATATATGCTTGGAATGAAGCCAGTTCTGAAATTCAAGCCAAAAATGATGCACAGGTTCACAGTAGAAAAACAAATGTTCTACTGTTTCCATGTCTTTCTCACAGAACCCACATGTATTATTCTCCCAATTAAATCTTTCATGCAAAAAGTTATTTGATGGATAAATGTCATTTAGAATTTTAAATGTCACTTCTTTGGCCTTAGGAAGAACCGGATATAATAAGTATCTCTTCCTTATTTTCTTTGCCTCTTCTTCACTAAATTCTTGAAGAACATATTTCCTTTTCAATTGACTGGGGAAGTATTGTTTAGTTAATTGCGTTCTAATAAACTTATTTTTAAATTGTTTGCTCTTTAAATTTATGCCTTCAATACAAAGTGTTCTCATTTCTGGTACATTATTGGAGTACAATACAAACTGTTGTATCATTGTTTGTAGGGAAACTGGGATGGCCTTTATTACCTTATTGTATTCTCTAATTGAGCATTGAAAATTAAATTTAACACACAAATCACTATAATCTAAAAAATAACCATAATTATCCATCAAATGTGATACCCATTGGCATAACTGAATGACAGCTGTGGAGACCTGTTAATGCATAGAAAAGATAGCCTCGATTTTACCCTATCAATTCGAGCCGGAGTCTGACGATGAAACGGTTGAAGTGGCACATCGACAAGAAACTGTTTTGCAAGCACGACTGGAGCAGGCAATAATGACTGATTGCAGAACAGCAGAACCATACGTCACAGCAGTCACACGGCAGCAGCGCCACGGCAGCAGGCTCAGACGGTAGTGGGCGGAGTCTCCTGCTGCAGCCCAATCAGGTCCCACAAAATATCCGTCCTAAATAGTATTCGAAAATAGAATTGGTATGTCCTAAAAAGTATTCTAAAGATTTCCGGAAGGTCTACTACAATTTACCTTTAGAATTCGAAGTACGGATTAATGCGCACTCTAACGGCTATTATATTGCCCACAACACATTGCGTGTTGAACGAGGATTTGATTAGAACTACAAATACGCATAAAAAGTGTAAAAAAACTACAAACATGGCGTATATGCGCGACCAACGGATGGGTAGAAAAATGGGGTTTAAGTTATAAATAATCAGTGTGTAACCTTATAAAAAAATATTTATTTAATGTTATTCGCGTTATATTTCATGTGCAGCAACATAATGAACTTTTATAATGGCAGAAACAAATGATGAGAGTCTGCTGGCCAAAGAGCCCTTCATGCTTCACTTTGAATTTAAGGATGATATGGACATTTCCTTAATGAGTGTGTGAACAAATCATGCCTCTGGATTAATTGCATGTTTAAAGAGTTTTGATTTATTTTAGGTTTAAACTAATTTAGTTAGGTGAGTAATGTGTGGTTATTATTGTTGTTAAATGTGTGCCTTCTGTGCTATATGTTTTGTTTGATTTTGTAATATTTTTTGGGAAAATCCAGTTTATGATGGGTATAGTGTATAGTACATGGTATTATGTACAATCAAAAATTGGTTAATACTGAAATGATTAGGTAAAAAATATAGTTTAACTAAATAAAAACATTCTATTGCTCAAGTTTTGTTTTGTTTTTTGTTTGAGTTTTGTACTCAGTTTATACTGTTTAAAAATATATAGAAAAATATAAGTTGATCATTATTTTCACCCACTTTCGATCTCAGATGGAGACTCGCCCACTACCGTCTGAGCCTGCTGCCGTGGCGCTGCTGCCATGTGACTGCTGTGACGTATGGTTCTGCTGTTCTGCAATCGGCCCTATCTCGGAGGAGCAGGACGTTTCTCAGTGGGTGTCATATTATAACTGTGGAAAGTGCTTGCAATTTGCTTTTGTAAGCGAACCGGGCACACCTCTACGTTGTGAACTTCAACACTGTAACGTACAACCCATAACACTGCGTTAAGCCATCGTTTATCATTATCATTACTTAAACTAATAAGGCAGACAGACAGTCAAGCTGCATCAATCACAATTTTTAGACTACATTGCACTCACAGCTGAACAACAGAACTACAGAAACGCAAGTTAGCCGCTTACCAAGACATGTGCGGGGTTGTTACACACCATAACGTACACAAAGACGTATTTTGAACGATCGCTAGAAAATACAATCATCAATTATTAATCATACTTACAGGTAGAAGTTCAGAGGAGCAAGCCGGTCCAAATAAACTGGGCACTGATCCATTTTTTAAAACCAAGCGTTTGGTGAATCTCGCGTTGTAACCTTACTCCCCAAGATTGGAAAAACAGTCATCAGTAAAATGACGCGAACACAACACAAGATTGGCATTGGACTGCTGAGGTGTTGAAAAAATTAATGTTAACCACTCATTCTTGGTAGTTTCATCTTTCGGAAGGGCATATAAAACAAATTCACTCTCACAGTGCAGGGCGTCTCCTTGACATGATGTAACGTTAATCCACGTGAAAATGGTAGGCCTACTGTTTGTGGGCGGGCAAGTTGTTCACGAAATTGAACGTGGGCGGACATTACGCAAATGTGTAGCTCGTGACGTGTGGCCGTTACAGAAAAAAGATTCGAATTGCTGACGACTCGTTTAGGCAAATGTGAGCCGACTCTTTTTTTTGTTAGACAAAAACTTAATTTATAGTGCACTGTCGGCGTCACAACTTTGCAGATAGTTTATGTTCACATACAGCTACATGACACACTACATGAAATATCATATTTGAAAAGGCATAATAGGGGCACTTTAAATCACCAAAACTGACAAACTGATATAATGTAAGTGATATAAATAAGTACAAATACATCTTTGTTCTTTCTCATTTTTTTTCCTTCATTTTGTTGCCTTATGTCAAAATAAATATGCATGTTATACATGTACAGACTCACATGCACAACCTCCTCACTCCTGAAGGCGATCAGGTTGTCTAATCAAGTTTGAGTGCTCCTGAGCCTGTTTCAAGTGCGCTGAGGGCTGAAGACCACATGTATATTTAATGGGGTGACGTCTGCTGCTGATCAAAATGATCAGAGTGTTTGCGAGGGATGATGATGATGAATGCATATGTAAAGTTCTTAATCAAACTGGGTCTGAAAATTCATCTAATGTTCTTCTTCCAATATGTCTATCATATATTTAATGACGTCAGGCATTAAGTAAATTGGTGCATTGGTGAAGGTGTCACACCTGTGCTGTGTAAAAAGTCACTCCAGCTGAAATGCGATGCCGCTCTGGTCTCAATCCCTGGAAACATACGTAGACAAATTAGTAATTACATAATATAGTTCACAAATATTTAAAGGCCTTTCAAAAATGCATTTTGGCCCACAACTTTAATGTAATGCCATTAGGAAACATGCAGTATTAATAAACGCTACCTTGAGGCTGTACATAAATCTTCTTGCTCTCACATACCTGGAAAAAATGGTCAAGAAATAAATGTTAGACCCCTACTGGACATTAGTAGTAGTGTAAGATGTGCATTCCCAACCTATTGACCAATTCATTTCCATGACTTCTCCAGAGGTTCATGTTTACTGGAAAAAAAACTGTTAATAATAATTACAATTATTATAAATCATCATTTACACCACCAGTCTAAAGTTTTAAGAAAGTAAGATTTTTAATGTTTTTTTTTTTAAAGCCTGCATTTATTTGATTCAAAGTACAGCAAAAACAGTACAATTTTGAAATACTTTTGCTATTCGAAATGGCTGTTTTTTTTTATTTTAATATATTTTAAAATGTATTATTTCTGTGATTTCAAAGCTGAATTTTGGGCATCATTACTCTAGTCACATGATCCTTCAGAAATCATTCTAATATTATGATTTGCTGCTCAAAATCATTTATTATTATGTTGAAAACAGCTGAGTATAATTTATTAGGTTAATTTGATGATTAGAAGAACAGCATTTATCTATTTAATTATATTTAGAAATCTTTTGTAAAATTGTAAATGTCTTTATCACCACTTTTGATCAATTTAAAGCATCCTTGTTAAATAATAATAATAATTCTATTATAAATAATTCTATCTAAAATAATAATTTCTACAATTCTACTAATTATATATTATAAGACTCCAAGCTTTTGAATGGTATACTGTGTAATGTTACAAAAGCTTTTTTTTTTTTTTCAGATAAATGCTGATCTTTGGATCCTTCTATTCATGAAAGAATCCTGAAAAAAATTGCTCAACTGGTTTAAATACTGATAATAATAATAATAATAATAATAATAATAATAAATGTTTTTTTTAACAGCAAATCAGCATATTAGAATGATTTCTGAAGGATCATGTGACTAGAGTAATGAAAATTTAGATTTGATCACAGAAATAAACTACATTTTAAATATTTTCAAATTGTAAGAAGTTATTTTAAATAGTAAAAATATTTCACAATATTACTGCTTTCGCTGTATTTTGGATCAAATAAATGCAGGCTTGGTGAGCAGCGTAGTGTATTTTTTATTTTTTTTTTCACTAATTTTAGACATTGACATTACTTTATAAATGATTCATTGTCTCTAAAATATTTTATAAGGTTTTGTGACCCTGGAAGCCCTGCAGATGAAAATAAAACTAAATGTCAACCTTCAGAATATCTCTTTTTATGATAAAAGAGTTATCCACCTTCAAAGTTCATGCCCAAAAAATGTCCTCGGCTAATGTAATATCAGAAAATATCTGCTAAAAAAATCTCTGTGCAGCACAGCGTATCCACGATTCGCCTAAATCAATACCAGCCGAGGAAAAAAAAAACAATACAGCAGCAGGAAGGTAATAAAAGAATAATATGTAAATGGCTGGTTGAGATAAAGTGGATAATTTCACACAGACGGAGGGGAAATTGGCTGGATGTTATCAGTCCTGGGAGAGGGAGACCCCTGGTGTGTGTGTGACTGAAACAGAGCGATCTTGTTTGCCTTGACTTCCACATGTGTCTGCGGTTTCATTTGAGGATAAAACATGGAAATAGTGATTTTAATGCTGTGCTATTACAGGATTGAAGGCAGGATATTGCATTTGTAGCCGTTAAATCCTTTTTGTATTATTTATAGCATCAGCTATTGCAGTAGCCTTTTTTTCCTCATCGCTTAACCATTAGAAATAAACACAGGCATTTTTATTACCTCGTTTACTTATTATCCATTCAAAGTGCCTACACTTTAAGTTTAAGAAGGACATTTTCTACTACATTCACTATAGTCTAAAGTTTGGAGTTAGTATTGTTTATTGTTAGAGATTGTTTTTTTTTTTTTTTTGGATGTCTCTTATGCTCACTAAAGCATTTATTTGATTGAAAATGCAATAAAAACAGCAATGTTGTGCAATATTATTACAATTTGAAGTAACCATATTCTATTTAAGTATATACAGTGCCCTCCACAAATATTGGCACACTTGGTAAATATGAGCAAAGGCAGCTATGGAAATAAATCTGCATTGTTTATTCTTTTATCTTTTGTTAAAAAAAAAAAAAAAAATCACAAAATCTAATCTTTCATTGAAGTAAAAAGATAAAAAGTGTGTGTGTGTGTGTGGGAGGGGGGGGTCTCATTGTGAAATAATTTTTTTCTCTAGTTAACGTTGGCCACAATTATTGCCACCCTATTATTGCAAAGTTCTTTTCCCAAGATAACAGCTCTGTTTTTTCTCCCTGGTGAGTTTGGAGTTCATCTAACGAGATCAGAGACCATTCCCTCATCCAAAATCTCTCCAGATCCTTCAGATTCCCAGTTCCATGTTGGTGCTTCTCCTCTTCAGTTCACCCCATAATTTTCTAAAGGGTTCAGGTCAGCGAACTGAGACGTCCATGGCAGAAGCTTCATTTTGTCCTTAGTGACACATTTTCGTGTTTGTTTTGGATCATTGTCCTGATGGAATATCTAAACACGGCCCATTATAAGATTTCAAACAGTGGCAGTCAGGTTTACATTTTTTTTCTCTTAGTATTTGATAGAATCCATGATACCATGTCCAGGATCTCTGGCAGAAAAATAGACCCAGAACATTAAAGATCCAGCAGTTTAATATGTGGGCATGGGATACTTTTTATCCCTGTTTGCACCAAACTCATCTCGAGTGTTTGCTGCCAGAAAGCTCTTTTTTAAGTTTCATTGTGCAAAGTCGCCCTGCTCAAGCCAGCACATGTCCAGGCCCGTCTGAAGTTTGCCAAAGACCATCTGAATGATCCAGAGGAGGCATGCGAGAAGGTCATGTGGTCAGATGAGACCAAAATAGAACTTTTTGGTATAAACTCCACTTGCCGTGTTTGGAGGAAGAAGGATTATGAGTACAATCCCAAGAACACCATCTCAACCGAGAAGCATGGGGGTGGAAACATCATGCTTTGGGGGTGCTTTTCTGCAAAGGGGACAGAACGACTGCACCGTATTGAGGGAAGGATGGATGGGGCCATGTATCACGAAATTTTGGGCAACAACCTCCTTCCCTCAGTAAGAGCATTGAAGGTGGGTCGTGGCTGGGTCTTCCAGCATGACAATGACCCGAAACACACAGCCAGGGCAAATAAGGAGTGGCTCCGTAAGAAGCATTTCAAGGTCCTGGGGTGGCCTAGCCAGTCTCCAGACCTGAACCCAATAGAAAATCCAATAGTGGGAGCTGAAACTCTGTGATGCCCAGTGAGGGCCCCAAAACCTGAAAGATCTGGAGAAGACCTGTATGGAGGAATTGGCCAAAATCCCTGCTGCCGTGTGTGCAAACCTGGTCAAAAACTACAGGAAACATCTGACCTCTGCCATTGTAAACAAAGGTTTCTGTACCTGTAAGTTCTATTTTTCTATTGTATTAAATACTTATTTCATGCAATAAAATGAAAATTAAATATTTAAAAATCATACAATGTGAGATTTTTAGATTCTGTATCTCACAGTTGAGGTGTACCTATGATGAAAATGGCAGATCTCTCCATTCTTTGTAAGTGGGAAAACTTGAAAAATCAGCAGTGTATCAAATACTTATTTGCCCCACTGTAGTCGTATCCAACAACTAAATATGCTGGAGTTTGTTTTTGGATGAACGAGCAGGATTTCTCTTGAAACCCTCCTAAACAACATGTAGTGATATAGGGGCTATTTGAATTTAAGGCTTTCTGGCCCCAAGACTCAACTAATCTTTGCAATTCTCCAGCTGTACTCCTTGGAGAGTCTTTGACCACTCAAGTGTCCTCCTCACCATCCATTATGACGATATAGACACATGTCCTCTTCTAGGCAGATTTGTAACATCTTTAGTTGATTGGAACTTCTTAATTATTGCCCTGATGGTGGAAATTGTCAATGCTTTAGCTCTTTTCTTACAGCCACTTTCTATTTTGTAAAGCTAGGCAATCGTGTTCTGCACATCAGAACTATGTTCTTTGGTTTTACTCCTTGTGATGGACAATTAAGGCAATTTGTCCTTTGTGTTTTTCATTTTTAAAAACCTGGAAGTCATGGCTGGACAGTTTCATGCTCCTAGCTCCACCCTGGTGTGCTAAAAAATGTAAATATTAATGGGAATATATTTCAGAGATATTTTACTCATAAGAATTTCTAGGGGTGCCAGTAATTGTGAACAACATGAACTAGAGAAAAACATTTATTTCATAATGAGACCCCCCCTCCGCCCCCGCCCCATTTTCATTGTTTTACTTAAATGAAAGGTTAGAATTTTGTGAATTTTTTGAATGAAAGATCAAAAGGATAAACAATGCAGATTTATTTCCACAGGTGCATTTGATCATATTTACCATGAGTGCCAATGTGGAGGGCACTGTACTAGAAAATGTAATTTTTTCATTTGATGCAAAGCTGAATTATCAGCATCATTACTCCAGTCTTTAGTGTCAGATAATCTTTCAGAAATAATTCTAATATGATATTTTGGAACTCAAAAAAAAAAAAAAATTATTATCCATGTTAAAAATAATTGTAGTGCTGTAAACCCCATCTTTCTCACCAAAAGCTCCTCAGCACGTTCTTTCAGTTTATCAGTGAACGCCACGGCAAACCTGAATTTGTGAGAGAGAGAGAAAGATGAAGAAAGTGAGTTGACATGTTTAACATGTAAAGAAACATGATAAGTCAGATTTCTGCACTGGTTTGTGATAGCGAGGTTCGCCCCAGTGACTACGCTCAAACGTTTTCATTTCACCGCAATTCCACACTTTCCTAGACATCAAAGCTGTCAGCGGCCGCCAAAAATCTGTAAATCAAACAAGTCAAGCCATGCAAATAAAAGCTCTGCAATGCAATCTCTGAGTAACACTTGAAGCTAGGATGATGAAGAGGAGGAAGATGAAGAGATTGTTTTTTTTTTTTTTCTAAATTGAAAAATTGTTAAAAGTGAAATAAAAAAAATACTTTTATATTTTTATTTTAAATGTGACCTTGATGTTTCTGTTTTACGCTTCTCAAAACTTTTCAAAATGCATTTTACATCCCAGATTTTCAATATGGTTCAGGCTGTTGCAGCTCTCTCTATTTGTATTATTTCAAGAAAAAATAAAAGCCATAAAGTTTGGACTATGCCTCTGTCTTGCTGTCAAGCCTCATCCTAAAGCTCCCTTTATTCAAACTCAAAACAAACGCACATACATAAGACATAAGGTCTTCTTTGATTTTTTTGGGGGGGTTGTGCCAACAATGATTTTAAATAAGTAAAAAGCAGACCGAGTGTTGTTATTTTTCCAAATTATTGCAACTAAACCCCAAGGGTTCCCTTACATCTCCTCTTCATCATTCCCTGTCCCTCATCTCGGTTTCAGGAGATGTGAAGGTTAGTCAGTAACGGCAGCAGCAGGGGGTCTTCTCTGGGAGATGCGTTTGAAGTGCAAGGGCTCTTATCGTTCTTATGCTCCCTAGTGACAATTATTCCCTTAAGACTGTCAAAAGGGTGTGAGCCTGCCTGTATTAATCAAACAGATCACATGAATCTATAACACCTGGCTAATGAATTGAAACCATAGCTGACAGGCTTTAGATACAGATTCAATCTTCTACAGATGAAAAAGAAGAAAAAAATGCCACATAAAACCTTTTTGGGGTCAAAGGCCTATTGGAGTAGTTGTCAAAAGTTTGAGATGTTTTAATAAAATCTCTTACTCTCACCAACGCTGCATTTATTTGATTAAAATACAGTAATAATGTAAAATATTTTTACAATTTGAAATAACTGTTTTCTATTTATATATATATATTTCTATCTGTGATGCAAAGCTGAATTTTCAGCATCGTTACTCTAGTCTTCAGTGTCTCATCATCCTTCAGAAATCATTCACAATATGCTTATCCAGACCACCTTATCCAGTACAGATTAGACGACTAATTAAAGACTAATCTTAGCAGAGATTAACAATATACTATAAGCTTATATAATCCTCTTTCATATTGTTCACCTACAAATACAAATCCTTTACTCGCCCCTCACTCCAAAACTGTACGACTTCCATAGAGCACAAACTTTTGGAAGAATGACGACTGAAGATTTCAAACTTAAAAAAAAATAAATGCAAAAGCACCTTCAAAGCTTCATAACTGGTCCATATGACTAGTTTTCTGAAGAAAATATGAGATTTTACGTGAGAAATAGAGCTTAAATTTGCATGGAAGAGAACCAGTAACATTTTTTAAGGGTTAGTTCACCCAAAAATAAAAATTCTGTCATTAATTACTCAGCCTCATGTTGTTCCAAACCTGTAAGACCTTCATTCATCTTCATTCATCAGAAAATAAATTAAGATATTTTAGATGAACTCTAAGAGCTTTCTGGCCATGCATAAACAGTACAACTACCACATTCAAGGTCTGAAAAGGTAGTAAGGACATTGTTAAAATAGGCTTGGATTGGAATGACATGAGGGTGAGTAATTAATGACAGAATTGTAATTTTTGGGTGAAGTAACCCTTTAACATCTCTTTGTTTGTGTTCCACAAAGTTAAGGAAGTCATACAGGTTTGGAATGGGTCATAAATGACAGGATTTTCATTTTGAGTCGAACTATTCCTTTAATTATGTCTGACTAGAGCAGGGGAGCAGGATAAGAGTCAGCTTTCATCAAGACAAAGTAAATTTGACCTGGCTTTCCGCAGTACTTCCTCCATCACAGCTCGCTTGTGCTCATCTTTTACATCCTCGTTGACATCCGTCCCTCCAAACACTACTCCGAACGGCACTCCAACATCTGAAGAGAAATGAAAATTCACAACAAAGATGTAAATCCCTTATTTCACTTATTCACCTCCTCTGAAGTTCAACTTTTTAAATCCTCAGAGTGAGCAAAGTCTTTGAGGCATGAAACAGTGTTTATCTTGCCAGAGGGGAAAGTAGTCATCCATAGAGTGGACATTTCGGGCAATGACTTTACAAAAATGGCATATCTGAGGGCGGTGAGAGAGAAATAGCCTTCAATCTAAATAAGACATTCTGTGAGTACAGTAAGGATGCACAATTTATCAGTCAACAGTCAGTTGCCATAAACTGGTAGAAGAGCCTGACAAAATATCATATTTGACTCTGGACCACAAAACCAGTTATAAGGGTCAATTTTTTTAAATTGAGATTTAAACGCCATCTGAAAGCTGAATAAATAAGATTTCTACTGATGTATTGATTAGTTAGAATAGGACAATATTTGGTCGAGATACAATTATTTGAAAATTTGGAATCTAAGGGTGAAAATAAAAAATTAAAATATTGTGAAAATCGCTTTAAAGTTGTCCAAATGAAGTTTTCAGCAATGCATATTATTAATCAAAAAATATGTTTTTATATATTTACAGTAGGAGATGTACGAAATATCATTATGGAACGTGATCTTTATCATTATCCTAATGATTTTTGGCATAAAAGAAAAATCTATAATTTTGACCCATACAATGTATTTCTGGCTATTGCTACAAATATACCTGTGCTTCTTAAGACTGGTTTTGTGGTCCAGGGTCACATATGACCAAATATTATATAAAGAATACTATAAATGTGGATGTACCATAGTACAGTTATGGCCTCAAATGGTGAAACCATGGTACTCTGGTATATACTATAGTAATAAAATGATTACCATCTTCATATGACATAATATTTCACATAATACCATGGTGCATAGTACAAAAAACACAGTAATACCATAGTACTTTTTTTTTTAAATGTGGAATGTCTGTAATAACATTAAAAATACTTGTTGGTTACAAAGACCTGTATGCATCTAAATTTAAAGCATTGTTAATTAAATGGAAAAACAATCAACTGTAAGGGTGCAAGAATGTTAAAATGACTGATATTGATAACCCCAAAATTATTAGTATACATCACTCTTTGTATGTAGGCAGAAATGAGCAAAATCCAATATTAGTCAGTACCAAAAAACAAAATACCACTAATAATGGCTGATAACTTATATGGTATCAATATGTGACCCTGGACCACAAAAGCAATCTTAAGTAGCACAAGTATATTTGTAGCATTAGCCAAAAATACATTGTATGGGTCAAAGTAACAAATTGTATCTCTTTTAATTCTTTTATGCCAAAAATCATTCGGATATTAAGTAAGATCATGTGCCATGGAGATATTTAGTAAATTTCCTACCGTAAATCAATCAAAACTTAATTTTTGATAAGTAATAAGTATTGCTAAGACATTCATTTGAACAACTTTAAAGGTGATTTTCCCAATATTTGGATTTTTTTTGCACCCTCTCATTCCATATATATATATTTTTTTATTCTTTATTTTTCCATTGCATTCAGAAACAGACATTCACAGTATACACATTACGTGCACATATTTCTTGCATCTGTTGTCTGTCCTAATTGCCGACATAGTAAACATACAGCTATTCATTCCATATTTTCAAATAGTTGTATGTTGACCAAATATTGTCCTATCCTAACAAACCATACATCTATGCAAAGCTTATTCAGCTTCACAAAAATGACTGGCGTTGTGGTCCAGGGTCACATATAATTTGCATCCCTAAACAAAATACTACTATAAAACGTATTGTTTACTGTGCAAGTAGCTACTTCCACTTTATGAATAAACAGTAAAGTTTAAATTGTGTAATAAGGCTCTATAGTGGACACTGGACAGTAACACTAACGAGACAAGATGGATGTGTGTATAGTATGTCTGTGTGCAGGTTAGGCTCTGTGGTGCAACACTTCCACATAAATTCAATTGCATCTATGAGATGCTCTCACTAATAAGGTGAAGCCAACATATGCATGTTTTTTTGAGAGGCCGTGGGATGTGTCACCTAAAAGAAGCCTGCCTCCTTTGAAAAGATGAATTGCCAGCGCAGCTTCGAACCGCGGCTCTTGCGTCATCAGGGACGATACATCAGAGGCAGAGCTGAACCCTCTTGTATCACACAGTACACAAGTATGTCCTGCAGCCACGATATGATTCCTGCAACCCAAACACACACACACACACACACACACACACACACACACACACACACACACACATACATACAGTATAAATCAGCATCTCTAATAAATTGCCTTTGCTATGTTCTAGAACAACTTCTACCACTTGTATCATAGTACAGTTATGTAAGACCATGGTACTTTAATATGTCATGGTATTTCCAAGAATACCATGATATTTCCATGGTACATGTCTAAAACATGGTTCTTATTTGCACAACAGCGCCGACAGAAGAATGTATGTGCGTTATGCATTGCAATACGTGACACAATGAGGTTGATTTAAGATACTATATCGCTTCATTTGAAAACTGATCACCTTAGAGGGTTAATACTACTAGGATAAGCTCTTTTGTTGACTTGAGAGTCAAGATCTGTGGTACTTCCTGGTTTCGCTAATCAAAAGCAAGGTTACCTTATTCTTTCGGCAGTGGTACAGTTCCCTGTTTTGGGACTGTTTGGGGCTAGGAAGAGCACGCGCATTTCAGCATGTGACGATAAAATGCTGACGCTAATAAACAATGAGAGCTCGCCTGCCAGCAGACGGACAATGTGCTACTCTCTTGACCTGACTCTGTTAATCTCATGATCTCATGCTGTCACATCAGAGCACCAGCCTCCCGGACACACAAGCGTGCAGTTTATTTTAGCACTAGTCCGTTTGAAATGAAGACCCTCCGGAAACACGGAACTATAGTGTGCGAAACATTAAAAAGATCAAATGTGGCACCCAGTCATATCTAAATATATTTGTATGTTATATTAATAATTTAGAGTGTAGCCGATCTGTGTAGATTGTTTAAGAAGACATGGAAATATTAGCTGTAAATTATAGCCTAAAATGTTGTGTAATGTCCCTAAATACAAAATAAACATAAATACTAAAACAAATTAATAATAAAATAATAATAATAATAAAAAATAAATAATAAAGTGACATGGTAATTACCTTTATATTATGTTATTTATCATATTACCACAATATCACCATTTGATACTTGCTGCATATATTTGATCAAAAATGCAGTAAAAACAAAAAATCAATACTGCTGATTACATGTAGTCTGGAATATGTAATCAGATTCCAAAACTAAGTACATGTAATTAGATTATATTATGTTTTGATGTTTATTAATGTTAATGTTATGCTTTTTGGATTACATATTATTCACAAAATAGAAGTCAATTTTTTTTTTCTCTTAGATTTTTTTTTTTTGTAAAAAAATGTGTGTCATACCATTTACTATTCAAAATATTGAATGGCCGTGTAAATGTAACGTCAATAAATTTATGAACCATGCTTCCAAATTTGGGGACAAAAGCACCACTTTAGTAAGACTATGTGGGATGAATAATTATGCAGGTTAACAAACACTGCTGATATAGCTGTGAAACATATTTTCATCATATCCATGATTTTATTCATATTGACAGAAGTATTAAATATATATAAAAAATATAGCCCCTATGTATTTTTGAAAATATTGAAAACCTGGAAAAGTTCAGATGTGTAATGTCACTGCTGTATTCAGGGATTCACAAACTTTTTTGTCTGCCAAACCCTTTAAACCTAAAATACGTACTAAGATCCCTAAGTTTTTAAGATAATTTCAATAATTTGCACATTTGCATGTTCACAGTTGGTGGTTAATGGTCACAGTGGCATGCAGGTAAACAAATAAAATATTTATATTTTTAGCATTCAGTCATTTTATTTTGCTAGGTTTTTTCCCCTTAAAAATTTATTTGTTGTAAAGAAGTCACAATAAACTACTGTAACTAAAATGTGTAATCTAACAGATGACATTTGTAATCAGTAAATTTACCAGTCAAAACTTTTTGGACAATAAGATTTTTAATGCTTTTTAGCATTAAAGCAGTCACATTTTGAAATGTTTTTACTATTTAAAACAACTGTTTTATTTGAATATTAAAATCTGAAAATATTTTAAAATGTGATTTATTTGTGTAATTTCAAATCTGAATTTTCACTCTAGTCACATGATCCTTCAGAAATCATTATAATGTTCTGATTTGCTGCTCAAAAAACATTTATTATTATGATGATGCTGGAAACAACAATATAATTTTTTTCAGGTTTCTTTGATGAATAGAAATCTTTTGTGGCATAATAAATGTCTTTATCATCAATTTAAAGCATCCTTAAAAGCATAATTTCTCCCCATTCGTCTATTCATCAAAGAATCCTTAAAAAATGCACTCAGCTGTTTTAAATATTGATAATAATACTAATAAAAAAAGTTTCTTAAACGGCAAATCAACATATTAGAATGATTTCTGAAGGAATATGTGACACTGAAGAGTAATGATGCTAAAATGTAGCTTTGATCACAGGAATAAATTACATTTTAAAAAATTTTTGATCAAATAAATGCAGACTTGGTGACCAGAAGAGACTTCTTAAAAAAACTGACTGATGCATATATATTCTTTGTCACTGGTACAGTATTTATTATGGTTTGCTTAGTATTAAGTAACAACAAACACATAACTCAGGTCTTGTAGTTAGTTCTCATCAGAGAGAGGAGCTGTGAATGAGCGATGTGCTGACTTTCATATAGTGTTATCATGCCACAGCAAATTGCCACTGGCACTTCCTTATAGTACAGACCGTTTGAAATTGAGTTCATGAATTTCATACATTTTAATGGCCCTGAATAAGGAAAGAAGGCTAAAGTTGTGAAAGTTTTATTCACCTCTTGATCTGTCAGTTATATGAAGCCAAGCAGCTCCAGCAGATCCGTGTGATCTGTCAGTCCAAATTACTGACACTTAAACACTTTTTTCACTACTTTTGATCAAATTCATTTATGAGTTCAAAGGTTTAGGTTAATAATTAATGAGAATAATTAATGTTGATGACACTGTGATGTTGGAATATTTTTTTTTTCTGAGATAAAAATCATACAGCATGTATGCACTATATATATATATATATATATACACACACACACACACACACACACACACACACACATGTTGGGTTTACATGTTTTATGGGGACATTCCATAGGCGTAATGGTTTTTATACTGTACAAACCGTATTTTCTATCGCCCTACACCTACCCTACACCTAAACCTAGCCCTCACAGGAGATTGTGCACACTTTTACTTCCTCAAAAAAACTCATTGTGCATGATATATAAGCCTGTTTCCTCATGGGGACCTGAGAAATGTCCCCACAAGGTCAAAATTTACTGGTATTCCTATCCTTGTGGGGACATTTGGTCCCCACAACGTGATGAATACCAGGTACACACACACACACACACACACACACACACACACACACACACACACACACACACACACACACACACACACACACACACACACACATTAAATACATATTTACACAATAGCAATAAATAATTCAGAATTTATTGATTCTCCCCAATTCCTCTTTTCATCTTTTAAATGTTACTTTCTAAAATAGCCTACCGCTTATATACATTCAGAAAGTCTTTAAGTTTTGTGGACATTCACACAAAAATCAGTCATTATTCATGTGGCAACACAGCATTTACTGTAACCACTGGATTTACGAAAATCATTTAATTCACTTTGTAGGTTATTTAACCATGTATTTCTATGTCTTTGGAAGCCTTTCGTCTTACCCCTGAGATTTTAAAATAAATATTTTGATAATTATCACATTTGTCTGTTCATTGTTTCTCTGACGTTGGTTATGGTCACATGACATGCAGGTAAACAAATGAAATATTTATTTTTTTGTAAGTTTTTATTATTTTGATTGATTTTAAAATTATTTTAATTTCACATTTTTAATGATTTAATTCATTTTAATTTAAACTGCAGGGGGTTTATGAGTTTAATGCAAAACTAATATTAGTTTTTCATTAAACTCATAAACCCCCTGCAGTTCCTTCACAAACACCTTGACTTATTATAATGTTTAATGCATTTCATGTTGTTAATAACAACAAATAGAATATATTTTCTTGTACTTTTCATATTTTTATGTAAATATGGTACAATATTATCCTATTAAAATCAATGTCAAGTTATGTCAAAAGTAATTTTAATAAAATTAATCAGAAAGTACTCTGATTACCTAAAATGTCAATGTAATGGATTACGTTATATATATATATATATATATATATATATATATATATATATATATATATATATATAATGTTTTAACAAAAATCTACAAATCACAAATGTGTGAATATAAACAAAATATTTATTATAGTTAATAAATAAATAAATTCATTATGAATCTAATATAAAGGTAGTCTAGTCACCCTAAAAAATGAAAATTGCTGTTAATTCACGCCTCCTCGGGCCATTCACGATGTTTAGCATTAGTACCTGTAATACAACATTATTACCTGTAATTTATAGCCTCAGGCAACAGGGTGTTCTTTAAATTAGATTCCTAATGATTCATAATAAATGTTGGCAATGCCCAACAATGACCTAAGGATATATAATGTATACAATATATAGGCTATACAATGTGCAAATATGTATAAAACCTCCAGGGATAGCCTTATAGGCAGACTGATAAGCTTAATGCCAGAAATAAAATAAAAATTTTCCTTCAGTGATATGCACAAATTATTAAAACAGATCGCAAAGGGTGTGAATAACCCATATATCTATATATTTTTATTATAGGTCAATGGAATAATCATAAACTAGCCGTATTTAAAATATATATAGACAAGGCATCACCCAGGAAGTTGATGTGCAGAATTGATTGGCTTCAAGACTAGCCAATAGAATAAATCCTATATTTCTCCTTTACCCAATCAGCAGTGGTCTTTAGCTTTCTTGCCAGTTGATTGACGCTTAATTCTACGATTTCTATACAAAACGATTAACCTGAAGCTCCTCACCCGCACACGATAAACTCATTCAGATGATACAGAGATCTGTTGAATGCGTTGTGGGCGTGTCCCTTTGACGCTTTGAGTGAACCGGGTGTCACGCGGTAGTATTGTGACTTGCTGTTTACCCTCAGTGGAGACAGCTAAACTTTATACCGTCAGACTTTTAGCAATTTTTAAGCTAGTGTTTTTAAAAACATGTATCTCGAGGATATTGCTAAACACGTCGCGGGCTGAACAGCTAAATGTGGAGCAGTGCTAAGTGTACAAGAACGGTATGTTGACTCATGTTTATGCTTATACGTTATTAGCCTGTTTATAGAAGTTGCTGACAGCATTTCAGCGGCCTTTCATATTGTTGTTTCGCTGGTTGAGATATACAAATAAAATCAGTAAGTTTAATAAATACATGAGCCAGTGTGTTATTTAGACTATTTGGGCGTGATTTAATTTCTGAATTTCCATTATTGCGTCATGTGTAGTTTTTTGGCATTACGTGCTTTTGAAATAATGGCAATTTTTTTGTTGTTGTCCTAGGTTTGGATTTTGGTCAGCTGACCACCTCTTGAGAAACAGCATATCAGGCCATGGCCGGCAGGGATGTAAACGAGAGCACTCCTCTTTTGGACACCTCTGCAGCTTCAACCAGATCAGAGTCAGTGTTCAATGGCAGGAGACTGGCATGTGCTGCCATACTGCTGGCAGAGTCACTAGAGAGGATGGCCTTCTATGGCATCACCTCAAATCTGGTGCTCTTCCTCAACAGCAGCCCCTTCTATTGGGAGGGCACCTCAGCCAGCCAGGCCCCCTTGATCTTCATGGGAGTCACTTATTTGATATCGCCTTTTGGTGGCTGGCTGGCGGATGCCTACCTTGGCAAGTTTACAACCATAGCCTTGAGTTTAGTTCTGTACTTGATCGGGATGCTGCTTTTCCCCTTTGTGGCCAATGACAACACCAGGAACTCTCTGTGTGGAGAAGAGATGGCCTTCCCAGTGCAGCCGGCAGAGTGTTTTAATGAAAACGGGACTGTGCCTGCCAATGTGACCTGCCTTAATCGTCCATCTTACTGTGGGCCTGCGATCTACAGTGGTCTGGTGCTGGTGGCTGTTGGTGTAGGAGCTGTGAAATCAAATATCACTCCATTTGGGGCAGATCAGGTAATGCAGGGGTTTTCAAAAGGGGTCCGGGGAAGTTCTAGAAAGAGAGTGTCTGTTGAAATAGGGCTGGGCGATTAATCGAAAAGTAATCGAAATCGACATTCAGAACCTATAATCGATCAAATCTTTCCAGGTCAATTATTTCAATTACTTTCCCTTTAAAAACACTACTGCGTGTGGAGTCACGTAACCCAGCTCCATTACGCTACGTTATTCCGCCGACATGACGATGGAGAGCTTAAGCAGTATTTATACAGTAAAAAGTATTTACAGAATATACAAGAGTAATTTTATTTAGAAGAGATACTGCTTATTTTCTACTTTTAATATTTATTATTATTTTATAAATAATTTAATTGCAAGTTGTTTACTTTCACTAATTTAAGAAAAATTTGACTTTTCGTTTTAAGCAATGTGTGCTTTAATTTCAGTTGTTCAACACTAATGTTCAATAATCATAGACAGTAGAAAGTGTGTGCACCCTTCATTCAAAAATCTCTCACTTGTAATATGTGAGCATATTTACTGTACAAAACTTGTCAGTGAGCTATGAGGGCAAAAAAATAAATATTATTTAAATATAATTTTATTAATGAATAAAATAATCGTTCATTAATCGTAATCGGGTTAAAATGTTCAATTAATCGAGATTTTGATTTTAGGCCAAATCGCCCAGCCCTATGTTGAAAAGTTGCGAAAAAAAATAAAAATTAATTAAAGAACATAATTGTAAAAGTTCAACTAATCAGCTTCTCATACATAATTTGAATAACATAAATAAATTAAAATCCATTTTAAAAACGGATGTAAATACAAAATACTTCGAAAAAACATTGAATAAATAAACAAATAAACTTAAAAAATATATTTTCAAAATAATATTTTATGCATCTTCATCATTCTTATGCATTAAAATATATAGCAGATTTTTAAATTTATAGGTATGTTTGGGAGGGAGGTCCATCCATGACATCTAAAAGATTGAAACCCCTGAGGTACCAATTCACTACAACTGTAGAATTGTCTAAACTTCGAGTAGGTTCAAATCTCAGAGGGCACAACCTTGTATTGATTCTCCGAGCAATATTTTCTACTATGTCTGGCTTTTATGAAACTCTAAGTGCTATTAAGACCTTTGACATGCTTGCTGGTGTTTGTTCTTTCGGATGCTTTAGGTAAGCCCTGGCTGGTCCTGTCTGTACAATAAGGCACTGCTTTTGAAGTTTAGAGAGTTTGTGACTTGTTTTTCTTTGATTTGTAGGAATCTGGTATTGTTTCCCTCACTTTTTTGTTTTAGAAACACAAAAGGGAAGTTTGGAGTAATGTACTGTTTGCTCTGTCCATTTACATGAGGGGCTGGTCATTTTAAACTTCAAAAAGGATTCACAAGTGTCATAAAAGTTATCATACAGTTCGTCATATTCCAAAAAGGAAGCAAACTTATTGTAAAAGTCAACATACAACATCTAAGTCATTCTGATTGCATATTATAGCTTTGTGCAGCAAAATGTATTTATGATCTTTCTTCTAAGTTGGCTATAAACTGTTGTGAGATAATGTCAATAAGTTGAAATGTAGAATGGATCCACTAGATTTGTAAACATTCAAACGGTTACTGTGAATGGCATAAGCGTCTCTCATGAATGCAACAATGAGAGATAGGTTTCATAACCAAAATGGACCATTTTGTGATCAATTTCAGATTCACTTCACAATCCTATTCCTCATTCACTTGTAATACAAAATTAACCTTTTGTGTTACACAGAAAATAGTCACACAGGTTTTAAATGAAACGAGTGACTAAGAGTAACTGTTAAGTTTAATTTGACTTAACATTGTCATGTCTAAAAGTGCAAGCATTCTGTATGTGCTTGAGTATACTTAGAATGTGGGTCAGTTGTTGGGATCTTATGGATGTATTCTTAACCCACTGACACAACTCATCTGACAGTCATAAAAGGAGCTTTAAATCGACAAGTGCAATAATGTGAGGTTTTTCTTGAAAATCAGGGTCTTTATTTCTAAAGAGGCAAGGAAGGCAGTGTTTCCTCAAAATATTGGGTGAGAAAAAAATTTGTTGTACAAAAATAAAACAACACCAGTATTAGAAAATATAACACAAACCACTAATTTTTCTAAAGTAAAATTGTCCAACAGTGAAACCAGCAGGTAAAATTAGCTGGAGTCCACATCTCTTTTGCCTCCCCTGAGCCCATTGAGTTTCAGCAGACCCCCTAAAGTGTCCCATGAGGTTTTAGGGGGGTAATGACTGGGGCAAAGTCACATGAGAGGAGGTAATTTCGTGATATGACTGGTTATGTTCGGCTGTGATTGGTTCATGCGGTAAATCCCGCCTTTTGTGTTTGCACGGTCACACATCAGTCTGAATAAACAATATAATGATATTAATAGGAAGGCTAATTTAAAAAAGGTAGTAAACAACTCAAACACCTAAATCAAAATCAGAATTAAAATGGCATTAAAACATGATCTGTGGAGTTTTTAGTTAATAATCACTTTGGTAAAATTTAAAGTAAATCTCTGTCTGTGACCAATATTTACTGAGCTTTGATGACCGATGATCCGAACAATTCAAAATTAGTTAAAAGTTAACTATTAAAGAACCTACATAAGTTACATAAGTTCACAAATAAAAAATATTGTTTAAAAGTTACTGCCTTCAGTGATTATTTTGGTATGAATGTAAAATGCTTAAACACTAACTTGATGAGATTCATACTTGGCTTTAATAAATAGAATATTGATTCCATTGTTAATGTAAAAATCTAAAATATTTTATATATATGTGACCCTGGACCACAAAACCAGTCATAAGGTTAAATTTTACAAAACTGATATATATATATATATATATACATCATGAAAGCTCAATAAATAAGCTTTCTATTGATGTATTGTTTGTTAGGATAGGACAATATTTGGCCGAGATACATCTATTTGAAAATCTGAAATCTGAGGGTGCAAAAAAATCAAAATACTGAGAAAATCACCTTTAAAGTTCTCCAAATTAAGTTCTTAATGCATATTACTAATCAAAAATTACATTTTGATAGGTTTACAGTAGGAATTTTACAAAAAAATCTTCATGGAACATGATCTTTACTTAATCTCCTAATGATTGAGAAATCAATGATGAAAAATCAATAATTTTGACCCATACAATGTGTTTTTGGCTATTGCTACAAATATACCCCAGCGACTTAAGACTGATTTTGTGGTCCAGGGTCACATATATATGTGTGTGTGTGTGTGTATATATATATATATATATATATAGTCTTGCATATTAGTGCTTAAGTGCTATTACATAAGTATGGGTAATTAGTAGGGCTGCCCTCTAATAGTCGAATAACCATTAGCCAACGAGAAGAGGCTTGAACAATCAAAATTGTATTAGTTGCTTAGTCGCAGAAAAAATAAATCCACAGGAAGTGGCAAAGTCATGCAGTCCATGACTGACAGATCATTAACGGCTGGTCTATGTGGTTATACAGTAAGCAGTAGCAAAATTACATGGCTGCTCAATCTAATGTTAACCTAGAAAAAAGTGTGCTATTGAAGTGTCTGTGCGGAGTGTGGAAGCTGAATAGTAGCATGCTTACTGCATGACAGACGAAGGCGCCGGTACGGTCACTTGCTCTTTTAAAATACAGATAAAAGTAATACATCCTTCAAGACTCTGAATTTATTTGTGTGCACTCAGAATAACAACGAAACATTGCACTTTTGTAAAATAATGAAAGCAAACAGTATGCAAAAAGCAAAAATAATGAAACTGCCGTCTCGGTCTATGTGAACTTGAGTGCAAAACTTCGAAACTCTGTGTATACTTGCCTTACAGACATGAAAAAATATATCTATAGATGGTAAAATATCTTCTTTTAAATGAACCAATTCAAATAGAAAAACTCTCAAATTATGTTATCTGTATAAAACAGTCGCATCACTACTACAGAGATGATGAGTCAGTGTCGCCAACTTTATCTCTTAGGTCGAAAAAAAGGCAAAACTAGTTTATCAATAAATTATTAAAATGTTAATGCAGTCTCCTTGCTGTTTTTCCATGCCAGGTTTATAATTATTATATCTGCCGCTGCACTGTGGCAAACTATGTAGGCAATTAAAGGCTTATTATTGTGATTTATATGGTTTATTAATAAACAAGCAATTGTGCTAATAGTCAACTAATGCTTAAAATGAATGACTACTAGTTGACCAGAAAAATCTTTAGTTGAGGGCAGACCTAGTAATTAGTTTTTGCATTTCAGAAAGTGCTGTTGTGGTTCCCTTGGCAACAGCCGTTTTGTGAGGCTTCCTTAAATTCGTACACACCTCTGGGCACTTTCACTTCACTTATTAAATGAGGAGGCACATACCACACATTTCTGAGGTACTCTGAGTGTGATTTAGCCATGTGGGCTGAAAAGTGACTTGTGTCACAAGATCGAAAATATTATGCTTTTTGATGAAGTGGCATTTAGGGTCACTACCAAAATCTGTTTTTCAGATTTGGTTAGAACTATGCTGATATCTGCAAACTTAATGATATATATTGTTGAGGAGAATGAAATGCTGAAGATATTCAGTGATGTAATGCAGACTGATTCACACCAAGGACAAATTGACAAGCACTCATTTAACACTTTCACTCAATTACATGACCTCTCAGTGACATGAAACCACAGTAGTCCAGTACAGCAGGGATTGTCCCTGTTTTAAGTGAACTATAAGGAAATCATTTGCTAAATGACTAATTAGAAACCCCAATTTGATGATGAGCAAGACTCTTCTGCACAATGCTGCTGTTAACACGCAAAATGAAACTAACAACTTAGGAAGTAAAACTGACATCTGTCATTGTTGGTTTATCTATCTGCTTGATAGATTTTTTTTTTCCCATGGATTATTTGACAAGCTTTTGGAGGAAAATAAAAACTCAAGGCTTGTTTTGCAATACAAGTCTTTAAATGTTGATGACTTGGATTAGGCCAGTGTTGATGTCTGTTGACTTTCTGCCTCGTCATATGAGTGTCATGTGTTTTTCAGATTCAATAAAGAAATGAACTTCAGGATGTACCATCTGGATATCATTGTGGGGCATAGATCTCATTTAAACATTGAGGAAGTGTTTGAGTTACAAGTTACAATATATTGACACTTTTCCGAAAGCTGGGTCTATATCTCTGATTGTACGACTACAGCTGCATGTTTTTTAGCTTTTTGAGAGCAGACACCTCTTTAGAAAAGCATGTGCATGCACTTCACACAAGAAGCAGAAACTTCACACAAGTTTATAAATGCATTTAGTAAATAGCAAATCAGCACTTGAATTAAATGAAGAATGTGGGTATTGAATGATGATGTGCTTATTCATGGTACTTTTTGTAACCGCATGCAAGTCAAAAAGATATCATCTTCCAGCTGGAAATTGTTTTGCTTTGATACTGAACTAGTTATATGACCGGCTATTGATTGATTTGATTATTTAACTAAGGAGAATTTTCATTTAGTTCTTCCTATGCACTTAAAACTAATAAAACAAGTAAATAAAAATGAATGAATGATCATAAAGCTCACTTATGTGTATTTGTGATGCATGTCCTTACAGGTGAAGGATCGAGGTCCGGAGGCAACACGGCGGTTCTTTAACTGGTTCTACTGGTGCATTAACCTTGGAGCTATCTTCTCGTTGGGTGGAGTAGCCTACATTCAGCAGAACGTTAGCTTCTTTATTGGCTACATCATCCCTGCCGTCTGCCTCAGTGTGTCCCTCATCATCTTTGCTCTGGGCAAAACGGTTTTTATAAGCAAAACTGCAGACGGTAGTGCCTTCAGTGACATGTTCCGGATCCTGGGCTCTGCCTTGTGTGGACGCGGGCCAAAAGAACCAAGTCTGCTCAGGTGAGGGCAACATTTACTTTACTGAATAAGAAAGTCCACATAAATTTAGCTGTGATTCCCTTTACTTTCTGAAGGCAGAATATGTAAGGTTTTTTATTAAAATATCCAAAAACCACTAGAACAGTGTTATATATTTTGCTTACTTGTGTACTTACATTATCCCAAATGTTTCAAAGAATGTTTAAATCCAGAGAAATAAGCAGTTTTAAAGAAAAATAATTTACTCACTTTTCATCCAGGATGTTCATGTCTTTCTTTATTCAGTTTTAAAGCAAATAGTTTTTTGAGGAAAACATTTCAGGATTTCTCTCCATATAGTGAACTTCTATGGTGCCTGTGAGTTTGAACTTCCAAAATGCAGTTTAAATGCAGCTTCAAAGGGCTCTACACGACCCCAGCCGAGAAAGAAGGGTCTTACCTAGCAAAGTGATTTTGGAAGTTCAAACTCAGGGGCTCAAATAGTTGTATGTTTGAAATGTATTGTCCTATTCTAACAAACCAGACATCAATGGAAAGCTTATTTATTCAGCTTTCAGATTTTAAATGGACCCTTATGATTGGTTTTGTGGTCCAGGGTCACATATATAACCTGTTTAGTTGCGCTCCACAACAAATCCTTTAAACAGTTTTCAGAGCAAAACAAGAATGAAAACAGATAATGTACTCACTCCCTTGTCATTCAAAATGTTCATGTCTTTCTTTCTTCAGTCTTAAAGAAACTTTCAGGATTTCTCTCCATATAGTAGATATGTAAGTTTGAACTTCAAAATCGCTCTACAACGCTGTTTTTTGGTAAAGGACATTCGATCTTCGTCACTTTGGAAACACTTGGTTGGTACTTCTGCAGTGATGTAGGACGATTTTGAAGTTGGGAAAAAAACGAGATGGAAGTTTTTGAACATAGCTTAACTGTATTGACCAGGATCACACAGACTACACATGCGCATCGCAGACAAGATGACCACTTGAGGTTAAAAAGTATATAAATTTTAATATTTTGCTTACTTGTGTACTTTATCCCAAATGTTTCAAAGAATGTTTAAATCCAGAGAAATAAGCAGTTTTAAAGAAAAAAGTTCAGAACAAAAATAATTTACTCACCATACCCCACGGGGGCAGCCGTGGCCTAATGGTTAGAGAGTCGGACTTGTAACCCAAAGGTTGCAGGTTTGAGTCTCAGGTCCGGCAGTGATTGTAGGTGGGGGAGTGAATGTGCAGCACTCTCTCCACCCTCAATACCACGACTGAGGTGAGTCCCTTGAGCAAGGCACCGAACCCCCAACTGCTCCCCGGGCGCCGCAGCAATGGCTGCCCACTGCTCCGGGTGTGTGTTCACTACTGTGTGTGTGCACTTGGATGGGTTAAATGCAGAGCACAAATTACTTGTATGGGTCACCATACTTGGCCTCACTTCACCCCCTTTAAATTGTCTTTTGTTTAGAAAATAACTGATCATTTCGCTAGATAAGACTGGGATCATTTAGAGCCCTTTAAAGCTGCATTTAAACTGCATTTTGGAAGTTTAAACTTAATTTCTTTACGACTGAGGAAAAAAAGACATGAACATCTTGGATGAAAAGCGGGTGAGTACATTATTTGTAAATTTTTGTTCTGGAAGTGAACTAATCCTTCAAGGCTGGTTTTGTGGTCCAGGGTTACATATTGTTTATAATGTTTATAATTTTTTTTTTTTTTTTATATTTACTTAATATACATATACAATTAATGAAATTCTTTGCAATTACAAGGTTAACGGGTGTTTTTGGAGTAAAATCAATTTCACTTTCATGAGATTACTTCCTCTTTTTTGCCGGGTTACAAATGACGATTGTTTTTCAGCCGCCACATTTATAAACGTACAATCATTGGTACAATGGGATTGGCAAATAGGAATGTTTTATGAATCAAATGTGAACCCTCGTAAGTTAATGTGCTCAGATCTGTGGTTGTTTCTATGTTAGATTGATAAATGAGGCCCAGTTTGAGTATTGGTTTTCTTTTTCACTTCCTAATTATGTAAAAATGTGTTTTAATATAAGTGCAGCAAGCAAAAGAGTATAAAGAATGAACAATAGTTGCAAATGAGGCTTTATCTACATGAACTGAGATGGATTATTCAGTTGTTGCATTTTCAGGAATTATAAAAAATGTGAAGATTATAAATATTTATTCCTGAACTTAAGAATAAATGTGCCTATTAATCTTTACACAGTCTCTACTGTGTAAAATGGTTTTAGTGTGTTAGATTGTAAATTTATGCAGTTCTTCCGTGGGAACCTCCACTCCAGATTCAGATGACTCTATTAGTCTGAAATGTTATCCCTCATCTTCCTCTTTGATCCACCTCTCTTGTCTGTCTCATATGTGGCGGTGCTATTTATCGTGTCTCTGCGGCATAAGTTGCTGTCAAGTGCCGTGGCCTCTCTCTAAATCAAAGAACAGGCGCTTCATGAAGAAAAAACGTGACGTTATTATTTTTAAGTTGGCCAAATCCTTGCTCTTTTCTTTCTTTGTTTTTTTTTTAACCTTCTTTCTCAATCACAGATGTACACAGATATTTCAGTGGTGTTTTAATGAATGCTTGTTGAAATTCTTGTGTTCCCCTCAAGGCCAAAGCCATCTCTGCTGGATGGTGCTAAGGTGACATACGGTGGGCGATTTTCAGAAGAGAAGGTGGAGGAAGTGAAAGCACTGGTTAAAATCCTTCCTGTTTTCCTGGCTCTCATTCCGTACTGGACTGTCTATTTCCAGGTAAGGCTTTTATGAGTAGGTGTCTCAAGTCCTACATCTGTCAAATCTGTTGTGTCAGTTATAGGTCCCTAAAAAATAGGGAAATGTACCGGCAATGTATTTTCAACCTTAATTTACTGTAGTTGTGACAGAGGATGAATAGGAAATTGCATAGGTATTTTATTAGGTTGAAGTCTCAAGGTGTCTCATGCAGAAGGACAGGCATGGTGGTGATGAACGGTGTCGTTGGCGTGTCAAATACAAGTGATGGATGTTTATAAGCAGAGATTTGGTCTCTGACATATTAAGGGTTTGTGCCATTTGGAGCCTTTATGGGACGTGTGAGTTTAAAGCCCTTGAGCAGACAGGTGCTTCCTTGAGGAACTTTATATGTGCCTTGCTCAAGGTAATGCAGAAAGGACAAGCAATAAAGACTGGGACATCTCTACTACTAAAGCAACGTTCCCTCAACAGCCAGCGTGGGGCCCGTAACCGCGGAATTTATGTCACCTTACCACAGGAAAACAGAGGTTGTGTGTCACACCACTCGTAAAGTGTTTTGAAGATGTTTAAATACAGTTTGTCAATATTTCCATCTTTAAATATTTTCAAGGTCTTTCGCTTTCATTTCTGCATTTTACAACCACCTTAGTGAAATTTCCAGCCGTTTTTCTTTTCTTACTTCCCTCACAGAAGTATGCTTGTCTGATCTAACAGACATTAAAGTGTTCAAATAAATGTTTTAACTAATGCGCCCAGAAATGAAAATTCTGTAATTAATTACTCGCCCTTATGTTGTTCCAAACCTGCAAGACCCTTGTTCATGTTTGGAACACAAATTAAGATATTTTTCATGAAATCTGAGAGTGAGACTGACACTAAGGGAAGAAATTGTTCAATAAAGTTGTTGTTTTTGTTTTCTTTTTGCACAAAAAGTATTCTTGTAGCTTCATAAAATTCAGTTGAACAGAGATGTCACATGGACTATTTTAACAACATCATTACTGCCTTTCTGGGCCTTGGACATGGTAGTTGCGTTGCTGCCTATGCAGTGTCAGAAAGCTCTTGGATTTCATCAAAAAATATCTTAATTTGTGGTCCGAAGATGAACGAAGGTTGAGTGAATGAGGTTGAGTAATTAATGACAGAATTTTCATTTTTGGGTGAAATAACCCTTTAACTCGTGTTAAAATGTAATGCCAAAAAACGGCAAGAATCTCCTGCTGAGGTTTAAAGATCACTAGCAATGAAAATGGTTTGTTTGTTTTTCAAAGTTGTATACAGTAGGGTTTTTTTTATGAGCTTTTTTAAATTACTTGCCGAAAGTAAGTCATTTTCATGTTCTGCCTTTTGCACAATTATGCATATTGGGACTGTTTTTAACTTACTGCTTAATGTTCTAAGGAGAAAACAACAAATGTGTTTTTATTTATTTATTTATTTATTATTTCTTACTGCTTACTGTTGTATTATTAGGTCAAAGAACATCATATGCTGCTGGCTTCTCATGATACACTACCAGTCAAAAGTTTTTAAACAGTAAGATTTTTAAGTTTTTTTTTAAAGATGTCTCTTCTGCTCTTCAGCCTGCATTGATTTAATCCAAAGTACAATTATGAAATATTTTTACTATTTAAATTAGTGTTTTCTATTTGAATATATTTTAAAATATACGTTATTCCTGTGATTTTGATTACAGTCACGTGATCCTTCAGAAATCATTATAATATTTTCATTTGCTGCTCAAAAAACATGAATAAATGTTATGTTGAAAACAGCTGAGTAGAATTTTTCAGTTTTTTTGATGCTTAAAAAGTTCAGAAGAACATTTATCTGAAATAGAAATTCTTGACTTTATTATCACTTTTGATCAATTTAAAGCATGTTTGCTAAATAAATTTCTATAACCCCCTAAAATATAATAAAAATAAAATGTATAATGACTCCAAGCTTTTGAGTGGTATAGTGTATAATGTTACTAAAGCTTTTTTTTATTTCAGATAAATGCTGATCTTTGGATCTTTCTATTCATCAAAGAATCCTGAAAAAATGTACTCGACTGTTTTAAATATTGATAATAATAATAATAATAATAATAATAATAATAATAATAATAAATGTCTTGATCAGCAAATCAGCATATTATAATGATTTCTAAAAGGATCACGTGACACTGAAGACTGGAGTAATGATGCTGAAAATTTAGCTTTGATCACAGAAATAAATTGCATTTTAAAATGCATTCAAACAGAAAACAGTTATTTTAAATAGTAAACATATTTCCAAATTTGACTACTTTCACTGTACTTTGGATCAAATCAATGCAGGCTGAAGAGCAGAAGAACAGAAGAGACTTCTTTAAAAAAACATTGAAATCTTTTGACTTTTGACTGGTAGTGTATCATGAGAAACCAGCAGCATATGATGTACGTTGACCTATTAATACAACAGTAGGCAGTAAGCAAAAATAAATAAATAAATAAAAACACATTTGTTGTTTTCTCCTTAGAACATCGAGTAGTAAGTGAAACTTACATGAAAATGACTTACTTTCAGCAAGTAATTTAAAACAGCTCATAAAAACAAACCTACTGTACTCTACTTTGGGAAAACTAACAAACCATTTTCATTGCTAGTCATCTTTAAACATCAGCATGGTGACATGATGAGCTGGACATCAGCATGGTGAGCAGAAGAGACTTAAAAAAGCATTAAAAAAAGCATTAAAACTTTTGTTTATTCATAGAAATTAAATGGATAGTTCACCCAAAAATAAAAATTCTGTAATTAATTACTCTCCCTTAGGTTGTTCCAAAGCTATAATACCTTTGTACATCTTCAGCACACAAATTAAGATATTTTAGATGAAATCCGAGAGCTTTTTGGTTCTGCGTAGACAGCTACGCAACTACCACATTCAAGGCCCAGATAGTACTCTTGTAAACATGCATCGAAGGCTGACACGGAAGAGAAGAAATTGTCAAACAAAGACATTACTTTTGTCTTCTTTGCACACAAAAAGTATTTTCGTAGCTTCATAAAATTAAGGTTGAACCACTGATGTCACATGAACTATTTTAATGATGTCCTTACTACCTTTAAAGACTTTAAATGTGAAATTGTGGTGCAAGGTTAGAAAGCTCTTGGAATACATCAAAAATATCTTAAATTGTGTTTTCAAGATGAATGAAAGTCTTACGGGTTTGGAACGACGTGAGGGTGAGTAATTGATGACAGAATTTTCATATATGAGTAAACTATCCCTTTAAGACTAATTATCAGGACCAATGATTTCAACGCTGGGTTGCGGGATATGGCTCATAAAATCGACGCTGTCCCAATTTGTCCCAGTCGTTTTCCAGACAGTGATTTCTGAAGATCAGACCAGTGGTTACGTAAACTAAAATTCTTCCCTCTAAGGATGCATTGAGTAATTTCCTGGTGAATGACTCTTTTGTAGCAATGCTAAATTGCTGTGGGACTGTCGGGATAAGGATCATTGTTTCGGAGTCCATCTCACGTGAAAACAAGATTCTCTTCCTGCAATTATGGCGAAAGGTCATCTTTTGAGGCCCTGTCATCCCATATGTATTGTCTGCTGAGACGCTTGCCAACTGTTAGAAAGGTTATTCGACATTGTTAGTCCTCGGGGCCTTAAATTAAGGTTCGAGTAAAGGACAACGTCTCTAACTTTTATAAAAAATGGCTAATGACTTTCATGCATGAATAGAGATTGCAGAATGTCCCTCTGAAGCGCCAAACTGCTTTTACTGGCTGAAATATCGCCACTTGCTATTTTCTTCCTCTGCCCTATTTCAAGTTTTAATCAATAGCAATATTCCGCACCACTGTCTCTACAAGTGGTAAATGGATCATAGTTGGCTGGTCAGAATCGCTGAATGAGATGTGAGTGCAGGCTGCATGTTTACGTGTGCTGTTGTCTTCGCTTGCAGATGCAGACCACATATTATCTCCAGAGTCTCCATCTGACAATTCCTGGAGCCGATCCCAACTCCACAGACTCCCACCCGGTAAGAGAACCGCTGTTTCAGTGCCAATAATGTCAGATCACTTCCAAATTGGCCTGAAAGAAAAATATAATTGCTTGGTTAATGAAGAGTTCAATTATTAAAGTGGTTGGCCTCCTTTTTTCTGCCTGTGCTCTGGTCACTTTCCTCATCAGTTTTCCTACATTTCTCATTCTCTGCCATGCTATTAAGAAGCAAAAGTTTCAATGCCACAGATGTTTTCATTAATGATACATGTTTCTATAAATTAAATATGTCTTTGTCAAATGAGTTTTCAATTATCTTTTTTCTTAACCAGAAACTGATTACAGTTTTTTTTCTACTGCTTGCACACAAACTGCACACACAAAATGCTAAATGCCTCACATCTCTTTCAAAATGAAGCACTGCATTCAGAATATCACAAACACATCTCAAAAGCAAAGATTTGTCTTTTATTGCAAACACCTGAATGTTAATGGATATATCATACACAGTTATTCAAAACCTAAAGCTCTTCTATCATGGCCTCCTAAGTACATTTTTCTGTACAAGACTGAAAGTAATTGGCAGGGAGATGTTGAAAAATTCACAGTAAACAAATAAATATTGAAACCAAACTGTTTCTTTCTTTTTTTTTGTTTTACTATAAGCTTTTGTGGTTGTGAATATAGTGTTGCACAGCAGGAAAGAAAATAAATACCCGAACAGTCTCTTTTCTCATCTTAACTTATATTTGAATATATTTTAAAATTCAATTTATTCCTGTGATTTTAAAGTAGATTTTTTTTAATCATATGATCCTTCAGGAATCATTCTAATATTCTGAATTGCTGCTCAAAAACATTTATTATTATTATTATTATTATTAATTGTATTATTGTGTTGAAAACTGCTGAGTAGAATTTATTCAGGTTTCTTTGATGAATAGAAAGTTCTGAAGAACAGCATTTTTCTGAAGTAGAAATCTTTTGTAACATTATACATGTCTTCATCATCACTTTTGATCAATTTAAAACATCTTTGCTAAATAAAAGTATTCATTTATTCCTGGAAAAAAATGGTGTAAAAAAGCGAATGGTATAGTGCATAATGTTACAAAAGCTTTTTGTTTCAGATAAATGCTGATCTTTATGTCTTTCAATTCATCAAAGAATCCTGAAAAAATGTACTCAACTGTTTTAAATATTTATAATAATAATAAATGTTTCTTGAACAGCATATAATGATAGTTTCTGAAGGATCAAGTGAAACTGAAGACTGAAGTGTCTTGCAAAACAGAAAGGGGTGGGCTTAGATTTTGGTCCTTGAGTGTTAGGTTTCACTAATTGTGTTCTTTTTTTAATTTTAGTGTAAGCAATCGTAAAAAACTGTAAGGGTTAACAAAAGACTAATTTTAAATATTTTGGTGCAAGACACTTTAGTGAACACTAAATGCAACGGTGTATGTTTAAATGACTATTCTCAGGTTTAATTTAGAGCAAACAGGATGCCTGTGGTGATGCCAGGTGCTTGTGATGTTTGTCTGGCTGTAGAGTAGAGGCTGTTTAGGATACTCTCTGGAGACTCTGGCATGCATGAGCTAGAAAAATCCTTTGAAAACCAGGGTATTAACTTCAAAACCATGACCCTCGCTAATCGCAGATTAGCACCCAGTGCCCGCTTTCTCATCTCAACTTGCTGTTTATTTGTTTTTGTGCGAGTGTGGGTGTACGTGTATACGCTCTACTAGGTAAGTGTGTCAGAACCTTCGCCTTGAATTATATCCCCTCAAAACGGTTTCACAGTGACTAATCCAAAATCACGACTCGCGGGCTGTCTGATCTCGGCAAAGACAATGCAGTCACATGTTGCTCTATGAGCATGAAAATGCATAGACACAAATGTTGCTGAGTGTGTTTGTGTGTGTACGTGCCATTTTATGGCTGTCTAAAATGACTTTTTCCAGAATTAGATTTAAAGTCACATGGTAAGGACAGAGGAAGCACAAAACGGCAATGGGGAAGTGAAAAAGACGTAATTGGCTGTGTTAAATAACACTTCGCTTGAGAGTGTGACTGCTGGGTCATATTGAAGAGACGGTTGTAAAGCACCTCATGCTCTTTAAATATAATTTTCCAGAGTACTTTTCATAGTGGTTGTGCCATTTTCTGCAAACATTTAAAAATGTGACGTGACGTGAAAGCTTGTTTATTTTTATGAGATTACTTCTCATGGATGGATAAGCTTGTCTTGACAGGTCAGACGGTCAGAATGTGTAGGCTCCAACTTTTTTCTGCGATGAAAGAATAAACAGTCTGGCATCTTCAAACTTTTTGCTCGCCACTGAATTATCAATCAAAGGAGATCAAAAAGTGTAGTGGTTGAAGAACAGAAGAAGTGAAAGACATTTTTGTTACAACAAACACAAACTTGTTGGATCAAGTTTTTCTGTAACTATACAACAACACTTGTTTTTGATGAAAATATGAGTACATTGCTGTATGCTTATACACTGTTAGGGATGTAACTATGCACCCTGAGCCGGTTGAACATTGATAAAAAATATGTGAAGATTCAAGTCGTTTGAGATAGTGAATGATACACTTGGGGGTATGGTTTATATGAACGACTACAAACACAGTTAAAGTTAAAGTGATAAGTAGACCGAAGTTAAGCTCAGGTTGTTGTGCTTTGGGATGTGTTTCCCATACATTTATTTATTTGCGTCCGGCCGCAATATGAAAACTGACCGCAACAAATAGATTTTCCAACAGGCTTTGACTTAGTTGAATAAACACGAGTGCTGCACATTTCGAAATCCAAACGTGGAGTGGGTTTATATCACTGTGTCTCTGAAGGAAACTGACTGTGTTCAGAACCTTTTCAATGTAATCTACATTTATTTTAACCTGTAAAATGCCTCATAAAGCTGCGTTTGTGATCGCAGCTCTCTTGCGTTTTGTTGAGGGACTTTGCTGTTGTTTTTGATTCTTTCCAGAAGTCTACCAGAAGTTAAGTTTGGGCCTCAAATGTGTGCACGTGCAGTAATGTTTGTTTACGTTGTTGCTGTTGAAACCGTCTATAATGCATATTATAAGCGAATTCCAAATGGAACTGAGCATCCCTATGCCCTACTTCTTTCGAAGGGCAGAGCCCTTTGCATGTGGATGCAGCATTCAGCACTCTATCAGTTGTTGTAAATAAATATTTCTTCTCATTATTGTTATTTTATTTAAAATTTTATCTTATTTACTATTAAACTTTTTTTTTCAAACTAAACATGCTTAAACTGCCGTCTTCACTGCTGAAAAATATTTTGTATTACATTAAAATAAAGATAAATTTAATCAGCATGTTCTACGTACGTTTGTATGTGAAGTCGAAATCAACCCCAGCTTTGCTTTAAAATGCATCGCAAGAGCTCCTCAGTGAAGATCACATGTTCACAAATGGAAATCACTTCTGTGAAGTGACCATGGAATGATCTCTTCTCCAACGGACTTGTGGAAGGGCCCTTCGTGAAGGGATTAAGATGCTAACTTTTGTTGAACATCCCTACAAATGATGTCCCCTTCCCAAAGTGCCCTTGAAGGGTGCAAAAAAGCTGTTTGGAATTTGCCCTATATTGTTTGGGGCTTCTTGGGGCTTACTGCTTTATTAAAGTAGTGATTATAAGGGCTGCAATGCTGTTCCATAAGCGCCACCTGCTGTCAGAGTCTGCTGTTTTGTTTCATGCGAATGTTTTATGTTTTATGTAGCATAATTTCACAAAGCTAAAGTCAGACCATTCAGTTTTTGCTTAATTTTTTTGCTTCAAAACCTGATTTTAATAAAACAACTGCTAATGCTCTTTTTTTGAATCATGATTAAAATTAAGTGCTTGACTTTAAATGGAAAAAGCACAGGCAAAGCCTTTGTTTATATAAGGAGATTTATTTTATTTGGTATCTGTCTGTCTGTCGGTCTGTCTGTCTGTCTTTCTTGCAGAATCTGCAAAATGTTAATTATTTTATCAAAAGGAGAGGAATCATACAAAATACATGTTATTTTTTTAGTACTGACCTGATTAAGATATTTCACATAAAACACGTTTACATATGGTCCACAAGAGAAATAATAATTGAATTGATAATTTTTTTTAAGTCCCTTGTTTGTCCTGAACAGTTAAATGGCCCACTGTTTTTAAGAAGAATCCTTCATTTGTTTTTTTCTTTCAGCATTTTTGTGTATTTTAACCTATTCCAACAATGACTGTATGATTTTGAGATCCATCTTTTCACACTGAGGACAACTGAGAGACTCATATGAAACTATTACAGAAGATTCTAACACTCACTGATGCTCCAGAAGGAAAAGCAATGCATTAAGAGCAAGGGGTGTAAACTTTTGAACAGAATGAAGACGTGTACATTTTTTCTTATTTGCCTAAACCTTTTTTATTTTTCATTTAGTTCTGCCCTTCAGTAGCTACGGAAGATACGTTTCCCACAAGGCAAAATTTGTTAAATGTACCCTGATCCTTGATGCATTGTGTTTCCTTCTGGAGCATTAGTGAGAGTTTGAACCTTCTGTAATAGTTGCATATCTCAGTTGTCCTCAGTGTGAAAAGATGGATCTCAAAATCATACAGTCATTGCTGGATGATTGATTAAAATAATTGTTTTGTTCACCAAGGCTGCATTTATTTGATCAATGATACAGTAAATAGATTTTTTTCCTCTTGCTGTTTCATCGTCTACCAGTTTAGAAATATAGTGATCACTGCATATGACATGTTAGAGAAAAAATATAGATATTGTGGTCATTAATTAAGAATTTGTTTCCACTACATTAAATCATGTTAATGTAATTTTAGTGAAGTAAAAAGTAAAATTTGTGGGTTTTTTTTTTAAGGTATGTATTTACCTTTATGTAAGGTAATGTTATAAACCACATTCTTCCTATTAGTTAAAGGTCACAAACATTAAAAAAAAAAACAGAATTCAGTACTCATAGATATTTGCCTGTTACGCTTACTTTGCTCTGAAGTGTTCTGGGGAAACAAACCAAAAAACATGATGACTCAGAAATAGAGGTCCTTCCCCAGCTTCCTGTTTCAATAGAAATCATTTGACATTCTATCCTGGGTATAATGGTGTTTCTCTGGAGTGCATTCTCAAGTGTACAAATCCCCATCTGTCGGTTGTTCTCACACACACAAGGGCTTCCCCTTCTAAATGAACATGTGCTGCAGTAGATTTGTCTCGGTGGACCGCACAGCCTAAAGGGAATCAAGTGCGAAGTCGTAACAAGGCCAAACTGTGAGCTCTTAATTAGGATACCCATAGAGAGAAACAGACACGAGTAGTAATGTGGGTGAAAACGATATGATGATAGAATGATGCAAACTGGCAATTTCAAATGGAAAAGAAAGTATTTAAAAGTGCACGATGATGAAGGGGAGACGGAGCGCTCGGAGGGACATGTATAAATTACCAGTGCTTAGTCAAAGAAATGTAAATGTAATGAGGGAGTAAGCTGGAGAATTAAAAGTGTTAAAAGCACCAGTAGATCTGGGACCGACTGAAGCTGTAGAATTAAATTCAAACATGCTGACGGAGGCACGCTCTCCACTTAACCAACTAATACTTTACTGGAGGTGTAAATGTGTGTGTGATACTTCCATGCACACCTGCAGGCATGGATGCATAATAAACCTCGCTTTGAGCTCCAGGCGTCTACTCCTTTGGCGTTGCATTTCACAGCCGTTATTTGATTAACGTCAATTAAAACGTACAGATGGCACAGTATTGTACGGGGTGTTTGAATTAATTACAACCAATCAGATCAAGGCAAGAATGGATTGGGCTGTTTTGAACTTTTGCTGCATGCAAACAGCAGCGTCTAACCAAATCTGCTCATTCAGATCATCAAGCCCTGTCTGTGCAGGAAATGAGGACAGATGGTTTCCTGCAGCGGGCAAAGTGAAAATACTGATAATCAAAGTTAAAATTTGTCATTGCTTCACTGGTTGATTTGACCACACATTTGTGTCACACCTGCTACATGCTGTATGCTCCCTGAATATTAATTATAACTCAAATTGTATGGCTTGTAAGTAATCAGACTTACAAAATATCAAAGAGACTTGGGTGTGGGCTTTATTGACTTGGGCCAGTGAGCAAGAACGCTCAAAAAGCTTTATCAACTTTGTATCAAGCCCCTGGCATCCACCCAGAACATCATAGCAACAACTTAGGCTGTGTTTCAATTGTTAGGGTTCATATGCAGTGTTCACTGCTCCCTACACCCTGAGCACAGGATATCTATTGAAGTTTACTTCACCTGACAAAATGCATTCATTCAAAACACCCTATAAAGTCATCAAACGTAGATGACACTTGAGCTGTGCAGAGTAGAGGAGTTTGGCTATGATTGCATAATGTACCATATGTTCAATTAATGTTCGTTTAGAATGCATGTAGGTGTATTTATATATGAATGATTTATTCATTTAATTAATATAAATGTCTTATTTTAAACCGCTTAACTGAGTGATAATCATCTGATGTTTAATATGAAAATAAACGTGATTTCTCGTGTAACGGTTAATTTCTCTTATTTATCTATAATCATGATGTATGGTGCATTGTAACTGTTCCGCTTTACACACTTTATACCCACAAATAACCACATGCAAACAACACCTGGGACTAATTAAACTCTGTTTCAGGGTCTTTATTTTATTCAAACTTCTTTAAATACTGGGTTGACGTGCAATGACTGCTGGGTAATTTCCCTTTTCACTTCTTGTGAAGTGATGAATCGACAAAGCCATTAGAAAGCAAGCCCGCAACCTTTAGCCAAAAAAAAAAAAAAAGCATAGCGGCTAAAGTTAACGCTTCTGGTTTGGAAAAGGAGACCAGAGGGTGTTTTCTTTGAATGGGTATCAACGGAGGAGAGGTTTCACTTAGAGTATTATTTAACGTATTTTATAACAGAAAAAAAAACTGCTTTATAAGAGAGGTCACTAACTTCTTGCGACTAGTGGGATTCAGCTTACAGCACTTCCCATACATTCCTATCTTATCCGTAAATGGCGATTAAGGGTGTGTTCACACTTGTAGTTCATTTTTTTTGATATTGAAAATGTTTTTGAAAATGATACTTTGATCCTGGTCCGCTTAGCGTTCATACTGGCGTTTTTGACAGCAAACCTAAAAAAAAAATTAAACTAAAGGCATAGGGATACGTTCACAGCCTGATCGGCTGGATTGAAGACGTATATTTTGTGATTGAACTCACTGAACACCGCAAACAGAAGGTGTGTTTGACTTAAAGCGGCACTGTGCAGAGCAATCGGTGTATGACGTCAAACTACCCATTCACAGATCTGTCTGCTCAGGGCCACTTTAAGTTATGGACTAAGCGCACTTGTTGTGTGTATATGATAGGGCTGGGCGATATGGCAAAAATGTATTCTCGATAATTTTTTCCCATATTGAACGATAACGATATATATTTCGATATAAGCTGTTGATGTTGCCAGCTTTAAAATAGTATCCCAACAGTGACTAAAGCCACAAAAATGAAAGGGTTCATTAAATTACATTTTAAAGTATAGTTTATTAACAAAAACAGATTACAGATTTGGCCTTAAAAATTAAAACAACTTACTAAAATAAATTTAAAAAATAAAAGTCGTGACAGAGTATGGTAAATGAGAGTAAATTTACAAAATGTAAACATAAAATTATTGTAAAAACATAATTTGTAACAATTATTTATTTATTTATTATTTATTATTATTAACATAATTGTTTATTTTCTCTATTATAGGTTGGGCTATTTAAATTAGAGGCAACCACTGCATTTTGAAACAATCTACAGTATAAATAACAAAAAATTACGACACAGTTCTTTCTTAATAGTATTAAGTGCAGACAATTCAGCCATAATCAAAGTAGGCTACTCTCTCATTATTCTAATTGCAAATAGAGAACGAATATTTCAAGAATGATACAGAGCTATAGCAATACACAACCTATCATAGCCTACATACTAATAACAGCTTAGATATGTAATGTAGCCTAATTTGTGTGCATTGGGGAGTCACTCTCTAAACAAGGGGGATTAAAATTGCTTTTGAATGCGCGTGCGTGTTTTGCTTTCGGTTTCAGTTTTAACATTCGCGCCAAACTCTCAGCTGAGCTGAGAGTCACTTTTCAGATAGCCAAACCACTTATATAACGGAATTCGTGCTACCTATTTTTGTCGACAGTTTCAACATCTTTGGATAATAACTCGAGGTTAGTTTCACTTTCGTCGCTGCTTCCACTCTCTCTCTATTTTTTTTTTTTTTGTCGTCCTGGTGTTAAGTTTGCTTCGCAAAGTGTGGTAGGAAATGAACTTTGTACTTTGACGTGCACAGGCACGCTGCACGCTGTACGCTGATTGACTGTTGTCTCATATTTCTGCTGTGTGATTGGCTCTTAGATTAATCCATATCGAGCAAAAAATGTCTAGAGCTTATCATCGTTATTAACATAAATTTTATCGCGATTCGATATGATATCGTTTATCGGCCCAGCCCTAATATATGATCTTTATTTTCACCAACCGTAAACTCAAGAAGAGTTTCATAAAAGGCACTCTACCTCCTTATTGCTTTAGGTTTTCTCTGTGCTCATTTTGTTTTGGATACACCGCTTGTTCCCTTTGTGAAATCATGTCACATAGTGTCACATTGTCATTACTTCCTATTTTTAGTTTAATTAGAAGTATTTGGTCCATGTTGCAGCGTTCACACTCGCGCAAATGAACAGAGCAATCTGTTGCTTGCGCAAATGAACGCTTGCGCAAATGAACAGAGTAATTGCAACAGAGTTTGTGTGGAAGCAGACCGAGACCCATCTTTTTAGCACTCTTTGTCCGCTTGTTTGGTGCGCACCGGGGTTCGGATGGTAGCGTTCACACTTAGTCAAATGAAGTGCACTAACAGAGCAATCGCCCCAAAGTTCGTTTGGAAGCAGACCAAGACTCATCTTTTTAGCAGTCTCGGTCCACTTGTTTGGTACGCTTGTTTCAGATTGGAGTTTTGCATAAAATGGCACAATACTCTATGAAGGGCATGATTTGCAGGCCACTTGCGTTCAAATGGAACACACCAATAGTACTACACTACAAAAATGCCTTTAGCAATCACATAGGATTATGTTTTTTTTTGCCCGTTTTTGCATTTTTCTTGATAGGACAGTGAAGATATGACAGGAAGTGAGTGGGAGAGAGAGAAGGGGGCAGGGCTGGGAAAGGTCCACAAGGTGGGTTTTTCGAAATCGGGACACCTAAAGTTCAACTGCACCATATTTTGTCACGCTGCCTATGAGGCTATTGGCACAGACACTCTTAAAAATAAAGGTTCTTTATTGGAATTGATAGTTCCATGAAGAACCTTGAACATTCATGAAACCTTTCAAATACAGGAAAGGTTCTTTATAGTCGAAAAAGGTTCTTTAATTTTTTTATGTTCTTGAAAATTGTTCTTTTAAGAACTGTTCACTGAAAGGTTCTTTGGGGAACCAAAAATGGTTCTTCTATGGCATCGCTGCAAAAACACGTTTTTGGAACCTTCATTTTTAAGAGGGTAGTGACTCCTCCAAATTTGAGGTTGACATCTCAAAAAATGGGCTTTTAGTGAGATTTTGTTTTGGGTGCAGTACCAAACTTTCACCAATACATTCCAGCAAAGCTCCGCTGGCATACACAGTGATGGGAATCGTGATTCGCAGTAGAGTATATTTTCTCTCAAACATTGGTGCACACACACAAACATTTTATTTAGGATACACATACAAACCACACTCTGACATCCATACCAACATACATTAACAATTATAGCTCCATAATTTATCTAGTTAACTCTATAATAGACTACAATCTGCATAATCAGAAAACAGGAATAAAGCGAGTATTTGCTTTATATGCCAAACTTGAAAAAATGGCACCATCTAGTAAAAAATTTAAATTTTTGAAGCCTTGTCAACAGATACAAAACAACAAATATTCCATTATTTTAAGGTTAAATAGCCTTGGGATTAAAAATCACATTTTTATAAGTTTTTAAATAAGGACATTTTTGTCCAAAAGGTGCTGAGAGGAACTATTTTTTGTACCTAGAGACATAGAATTATTAAAGGAAATGAGGGTGAAATATTAAATTCCAATAAAAATACACACCTGAGCCAAAATGTATGCAGTTAGCATTAACATTAAATTATATATTAAATATATAATTAATATATATAACATTAAATTATATATTAAAAATATAATATAATTAAATATATAATTTATATATGTCTATAAGGTTGCACAAAGGTTTAGACTTAAATGGTCTTAAATGTCCAAATATGTCTTTATTCCAAAAGTGTTGCATTGGCGAACTCGTTTTCTTTTCTTTTTTTTTAATTTAAAAATTTAGTTTCTTATTAATGCAAAAGCTTTTTTTTTCTTTGTCAAACCGATCCTGAATTCCCAAATCTGTCATTATTTTCAAATAGGTGATGCACCTATTTGTTTTCCATCACACATCAGTGGCACGTGGAGCAATCAGCCATTCATTACGAAACAGGTGCTCTGACGCATGCTATTCAATCCCCATGTGATATTAAAGTACTTAACAAGTGATTAATGATTTTATGGGCTATTAAGAGACCTGTCCCTCTCTCCTACAGGATGAGTTTCACAGCCATTGACCAGCACTGGCCACATGAGGGCGCTAAGGTTGCTGGAATGATTCAGTTTTCTGCTCTCTCTTGTTCCTATATGCTCTCCCCGAATTCACGTTTAGACTTGTACTTACTTTCTCAATGAAGGAGAATGAAGCACCTGAGTATTACGAGCGACCTGCACATAGACTGCTTCCTGTTTGTTCATCCCCTAGTGTTTTGTAAACATGACTCATTATATTCCCCTGTTGTTTCCCAGAATACCTTCCGCTTCCCAGCAGCTTGGCTGACCATGTTTGACGCCGTGTTGATCCTCATGTTGATCCCCCTCAAGGATAAAGTGGTGGACCCCATCCTCAAACGCAAAGGCCTGCTGCCCTCCTCTCTGAAGAGAATCGCTGTGGGCATGTTCTTTGTCATGTGCTCGGCAGTGGCAGCTGGTGAGTCAACAACACACACACACACACACACACACACACACACTAAATGACACACATTTAGTGTGTTATCAACACACACAACAAAGATTTATGGCCGAGGCTGTGAACCTGTGCTTTTTGTTCTTCAGCTTGCTCTGTTGCCACACAAACTGTGTGTGTGTGCCGGTTTGTGAGGTGGTTGTATCAAGCCACTTTATACATATTCACAAACTGAGACTCATGTGGGAGTGTTTGAGTGTGATAGCAGACATTTGCATACACGTTTTAAATATATGTGCTCATTTTTGTGTCAAAAGGCCCGTCACGGCAGTGAACTTTCATTTCAGACTTCATAAGGTTCATATGCTGTGTGTTCTGTTATATGTGACATACTGTAACGCACACATGCTACATAACATTGAGACCTAAATTACACAATCATATATTTTTAACTCTAGGGCTGGGTATAGCCAACTACTTCATGATATGATACACTTCACGATTCAGTACATCGCAGCATCATAAATATGGTAATTTTGAATAAAACGGTGGCGAATGTGTAAGGGAGACTCTCTGTGCAACATGAGGGAGTGAATTTGTGTGAATTGGTCTTGTACTGCATCTTAAAAAGGTTCTGCCATTTTTTATTTGAGATTGACTGGTAATAATTACACTACAAAAAAAGAAAAAAAAGGCTTGTCTTACTTATAATGTACACTGACAATTTACATTTTTTAAATTTCTCTATGTGGAGCTAGTCATCCCCTTATGGACTCTAACATGTTACCTGTTGTCACTAATACTATGTTTAATTTGTATAACACTTTAAGCCAGTGCTCAAGTCGGTTTGCAGAGCAAAAAGAATATACATTTGCACTAAATACTTTAAATAAATTGGAGTTGTAAGATATATTTGTAAGGCTCTACATGATTACTGCCGAGGAATAAGGGTCTTATCTAGATGTATAAGGATCATTTTCTAAAAAAAAACAAAAATGTATATACTTTTTAACCACAAATGCTCATCTTGCACTAGCTTGACCCTTACACATTACATAGTCTAGTGGTTGATCGATATTGTTTTTTTTTTTTTACAGCCAATGCTGATATATTGGAAAGCAGGGTGAAGCAGGGTGTTCGATTGCCGATATGAAGCCGATATAATTTTATTAAATTTTTAAAATGAATGAACTAAAAAGTAAATGTGTAAAATAAACATACTTTATATGACAAATTATTTTTCACAAATAAATAAATATATATTTAATAAAAATATAATAAAAAAAAGTAAACACTGTAACCAACTGGGCACTCAGTATTCTGGGAAGTTTGTCTGCATTGGGAAACATATTTAAAAAAAAAAGCCAAGGTAACACTCATTTTACATACAGCACACAGTAAAAATTACATATGGCATACACATGGAATATGACAGTTGGCAAATGCATAAAGCGCAGCATAATTTGAAATCATGAGTGTAAAGTTTGTCGATCGCATATGTCGATCTCCAGTGAAGCTGAACTCTCCTCCTGTCCGTATTCAATTCGCATTGACTGACCGTCATGCAGAGCACATGCAATCGTGCCGGACACAAATGCACACGTCATTAATTAATTTGTTTAACAGTTCTATCTGATTATTAGACAGACTTCTATCTATATTAGACAGCAAACAAGAGGGAGAATATAAGCACTGTGTGCATAGGCCCTACCAACTTCAGCACTATCAAAATTAAAGCCCTGCCTCGAACACATCAGCCAAACAAAAACACTTATCGGCAGATGCCGATATTTAAAAAATGCCAAATATCGGCAGATATATCGGCCTTGCTGATATATTGGTCAACCGCTAACAAAGTCACGTTTGAAAGGTCTCACGCAGTGCTTAATTCGCTTTTCATTTTAATCCAAAACAGCAGTTAAAAGGCGCTGTGACCGACACTAACAATACAAGTTCAGTTTTCCCGGAAAATTCAATGACGACTCTAAACGTTGATGCCACAACCGCCTGTATCGGAACATCATTTACAAGTTTCTGCATAAACCTAACTACAGTCTAGGGCAAAGGTTTTAAAACCCTGGGTCAAAAATAGGTCACAGGATGATGGAAAATGTAGCCTATATGTAAGTTACATTACAAATATATTTTTTTTTCATAAAAATAAAATGCAATCATAGTCTATATATAAAAGGTATACATATGCAAAATATATCTGTCTTAAATAATTAACAGATGCAAGGTGCGGTGCTCCGCAAGCAAGTTCACGGAAAGAAAACAGAGAACCAAGCTGACAGAATGCGCATCCTGTTTGTTTGCTTTATTTTACAAAAGCACAAATGTTCTGTTTTTACTGAGAGTGTGCCAAAATAAAAGTAAACACTTTGCAGTTTTGGATTATGTCTAACTCTTATCTGTATGACAAAAAAATAGTGAGAGTATTTTATTTATAGAGTATTTAATTCAGCTATTCAATCGCACCGGCGCCCCGCGCGCACACAGACACCACATATTCTAGCAATTCAAACTTGGCATCGCAGTCTGTACATCATCAAAATAAAATACAATCAACCAAACATATAAAAGGTTACACTGGGCAAGTTAAATAGTCTGTAGCCTATATAACCGGCCCACGCTGCTGTTATGGCAAGCACATTTTTGCTCATGTGAAGGGTGATTTATATATTTTTTCCGTCAATATATGAATGTCTGTGAAGTAGAAAGCCTAGTATACGTTTTAAAAAATTGTTTATCATTTAAATACATTGTGAATATGAAAACATTTGGATTTGTGCCGAGTTACAGAGGTACGTGAGCCCAACGTCTGGTACTTTTAGTTTCGCTTTGTTTTGGTTTCTTAGCTTTATATATTTTTTCGTATAAACTTTTTTTTTTTTTTTTTTTAGAAAATTACCATGCTTTCACTAGATAAGACCCTTTTTCCTCAGCTGGGATCATGTAGAGCCCTTTTACGCTGCATTGAAACTACAGTTTGGACCTTCAACCTATTGATCCCTATTGAAGTCCACTATATGGAAAAAATCCTGGAATTTCTTTTCAACTGAAGAAAGAAAGACGTGAAAATCTTTGATGACATGGGGATGAGTAAATTATCAGGGAATTTTAATTCAGGAGTGAACTAATCCTTTTAGAAGCACTTGGATGATCCTCTGGGACATTTTATGGACAGACAAATCAAAAGTGGAACTTTTAACTAGACATGTGCTCAGTTAAAGTTTGTTTGACATAAACCAAACACTGCATTTTTAATCACAGCATTGTACATGCTACAGGCAAAACATGACAGTAAGGCATCAGTCAACATGGCCCAGAGTGGTGCATGGATCCATCATGATGTGTCAAGTCCAAACAGAATCAATGTGGAAAATAAATTGTCCAAGCATGTAGTCCCTGGTGAAACACGCAGAGACAACTCACATCACAGATCGAGCTGATAAACACTGTGATATGCTCAGCCAATATCACAAGATTTGTGAGCTATCAATATAAACATCCACACAGACAATTGTGTCAAATTGTGTTTTCTTGGTACTGTTCACCTTATTCTGAGAAATGAGTTCATCTCAGAGAGGTTACGACTTTTCCATTCGTCAGATAAGGTACAGTGACTCCAAGATGGCAGAGATTCGATGTAGAATGACTCACCGACAAACACCCACAAGCTCTTGACACATTCACACAGACCAATGATCTCTCCTCTGAATTCTGTCACTCCTGTCCAACCTTGAGCTGGCTCTATTGAACCCTGCAAAAGGTGGATCGATATTCCTGCTTGTTCTGACAGTTAATATTCATACAGCCCACCGTCCTGGAAAATACCAACCTGAATCAGCGCTTTTGCACTTTTCATTATTCTCACCTTCCCTTTTAACATATTTTTGCAGACTATCCTCTCACTTGTTTCTTCGAAGTCCCCCAAAACTAGGAATGTATGTCTAAACTTGATAACTTGATAGCATTTTTTTGCCATATACAATAGATATGCTTAGGATTTTGGCCAGAATTGAGTATCTTCATGGCTCTACAGTAAGTCTGGGCGAGATATTTGAAAATGTCAGGCCTGTACAGTTGAAGTCAAAAGTTTACATACACCCCGCAGAATCTGAAAAAGGTTCAATTATTTCACCAAAATAAGAGGGATCATACAAAATGCATGTTATTTTTTTATTAAGTACTGACCTAAATAAGATATTTCACATAAACGACTTTACATCTAGTCCACAAGAGAAAATAATAGTTGAATTTATAAAAAAATGACCCTGTTCAAAAGTTTACATACGCTTTATTCTTAATACTTTTTTTAGTGTTTTTTTCTTTTTTGGTGATAGTTGTTCATGAATCCCATCTTTTGTCCTGAACAGTTAAACTGCCTGCTGTTCTTCAGAAAAATCCTTCAGGCCCCACAAATTATTTATTTTTCAGCATTTTGTTTGTATTTGAATCCTTTCTAACAATGACTGTATGATTTAGAGATCCAACTTTTCACATTGAGTACAAATGAGGGACTCATATACAACTATTACAGTAGGTTCAAATGCTCACTGATGCTCCAAATAAAAGACCATTCTATTAAGAACTGGGGGTGAAAACTTTTGAACAGAATGAAAATGTGTACATTTTTCTTATTTTGCCTAAATATCATATTTTTTCATTTAGTATTGCCCTTCAGAATTTATTGAATTTTATGTGAAATGTGAAATAGCTTATTCAGGTCAGTACTAATTAAAAAATAACATGCATTTTGAACGATCCCTCTTATTTTGGTAAAATAATTAACATTTTGCAGGTTTCTGAACTTTTAACTGTAATTGTCACTATGTCTTATTTGTTGACCATTTCTATGTGTTTTTATGCTTTAGAAACTTACTCATAAGTTGTTTTTCTGATGGATTGTTGTTGAAACTTTATCTGGTTGAAATGGATTAAGAATTACCTTTTCGATGATGATTTCTTATAATGAGTGTGATTAAATGATCAACAAATCACACTACACCATTGCTTTCCAGTGTATGATTTTGTAGTATTTAAACTAAACATTTTTCTCAGTTCTGAAGTGTTTCTTTGACTAAAAACTATTTTTTGAGTAATTAAAATATTTTTAGTTATAATATGGAAATTTGTTGGTCAGAAAGTGCAGGATCTCTTAATATGCTGTTTCCTTTTTAAATAAATAAATAAATCGAATGTTTAATAGAAAGTATTTATTTGTACCACACATTAATAAAATGTAGTTTTTGTAGTGCCATGAAAATATTGGCAGTACAAACCTGCATTAGCCTCCCAACTGAGCCAACAGAAAAAAAATCTTAAGGTTGAGCCCTGATTTAAGATGGTGGCATAATCTTGCTAACTAGAGTTTTGAGATGACCTTCACATCCGAAGTCCAAATAAAGCTCTCTGAGTAGGCGTTCACTAGATTTCTAGGCACAGCAGTCTCTCCAAAACTTCAGCGCTTTCCTTCCAAGTGTTTTTGGCTTGCTTGTATGTCTGTCTGAAGTTCTGTACACAGTTGATGCCTCGCTACTAAGACAACACTTTTTAAGATTGTGTCCACACATACACGAAAGTTCGAGTTGCACATTGAGAGAGTCGTAGAGCGCCTGTTCGGAGGTTGTACAAAAAGACACCGCTGACAGGTCGGCAGTATCTCACTGTTCGGTTTGACTGCGCCCAGCACTCCAGTCAGTCCCCAGTCCAATTCCAGCTCTGCCCAGTGGATTAAACCAAGCTTAGTCAGCCTGACAGTAGGCGCTGCGTCCAGACATTGACATATTTCAGACTAAAGCGCTTTTTGAGTGAGATGAGTTTTGGGAGATGCGCTCTGGAGTGTGGGGAAAGTATGAATATTTTTCTTTCCCACCCTGTCTGTCTTTGACTTCTCTCCGACTCTTTTAAACCACTGTCAAACTCTGCACGGTGAGGGAGAGAGAGAGTTTAGACATTTTTAAATTCCTCATCTGTCTCAGCTGCCATCAAACTGAATAAATGTGGGTTTGTAGTCATCATGAGGGATTCTTTAAGCGGTAAACACCCCAAAGTTCAGAAAAACTCAAAACAGTCGAAATAATGAGAGATTGACGTCAAGTGCTTTGCTGCATGATTGCGGTTTTCAGGTGTTTACTTCACTTGATTTGCTCCCACTTTAAAATATGGTACCTGTTGACTAAAATGACTGATGTCTGATGTGGTCTAGTCTTGTGTAGCCTCACTTTTAAGCATAAAGTGATGTCCACATTGCAAATAGAAAAGAAGAGACTATCTAAGTCATTTGTAAAACTACTTTAATTTATTAGGGCTCGAGCACCAGTGGTGCGAGGACCCTATTAAAATTGCTCTGTTTATTATTATTATTATTATTATAATTCTCCAAATTTGTATTTTTAAGGGCCTAAACATGCTTTAAATCTCATTTAAACTTTGCACACACATGAGAACTGGCGAACATTTACGTCTGATATGGGTTTCAGAAGTGGGTGTGGCAAAATGGCTTGATAGCGCCACCTACACGTTCATTGGAGAGCGCTTTGAGCTACACTTCACGTACATGCACGACAATCAGTAGACACATGTAACACACCAATATCTACAAAAAAGTATCATGGCGCAAAATCCAAAACCCAACAGGAAGTCTGTTATTTTTATTTTCTCAGCAAATTTTTTGTTATTTTTGCCATTTTCAGGCATCGTACTTGAACAAACTCCTCCTAGAGATTTATTCAGATCAACTACTGAACGCCATGAAACAGGAAGTTGTTATAACATACAGTATCCAATTTGCCCCAAACTTCACGTGTGATAACACTCCTGAGTCCTGACCTGAAGACATCTACATGCCCATATTCAGTTATAGTCATAGCGCCACCTCCTGGCAACAGGAAGTGACATGTTTTACGCTGTAACAAACTCCTCCTAGAGATTTAATGGCCAGTCTAATCTAAAGGCCTTTGCGATGTTAAATTGCGAAGATCTTTACATACACCCCATTTACAATATTCAGATATTATCATAGCGCCACCTTTTGGCAGCAGGATGTGTCTAACTCAAACAGACCAAGTTCAATCTGCACAAAACTTTATGGCCCGGTTTCACAGACAGGGCTTAGACTAAGCCAGGATTAGGCCATAGTTCAATTAGGACATTTAAGTCATTTTTATAAACATGCTTGGAAAAAAAACATTACAGGTGTGCATCTTGAGACAAAACAAAGGCACTGATATATTTTAAGATCAGTCAGTGCAATTTTGTTTCAATTGAAACAGCTCAGACTTACATTTTAGTCTAGGACTAGGCTTAAGCCTTGTCTGTGAAACCGGGGGTATATGTTTAATGAAATTGCTGGCCTGAACACATCTACATGCCAATAATCAGTTATAGGCATAGCACCACCAGCTGGCAGCAGGAACATATAAATGACTTTGACATATTTCCCCTATATTAAAAGCATACTGCCCACCATTCACTGTTTTCCTAAACCCACTGGTCGGCGATGAGCCCAGGTGCGAGGGCCCTTTCATCGCTGCTTGCAGCTTTAATTTTATTTTATTTTTCATAAAACTTACACATTGTCAGTTGTATATACAACATAATCAGTGTGAGGTTGTGCATGTAAACGTGTTCAACATTTCAATGTGATAAACTTTTCCAAATCCACCTTCTAGGTCTTTCTCCGAAGCACTCATTCTAACGGCCTGAGATCTTGTAAACACAACATTTCCTGGTTTACTGATAAAAACCTGTGCACCCTGAAGCACTTCTGGAAATTGAGTAAAGCCAATCAATCAGATTGTAGGTTGCAGTTTTGAGAATGCTCTTGCCAATTTTTTTGCGCACTAGACAGCATACCAACATGCTGTTCAAGGACTGTCTGATTCAGAAGACTAATAACAGACCAGCAACTCGAAGACATAAAAGTCAAGTAATTGTTGTTTTAAAGCCACCTGAAATCAAAACTGGAGTTTTGTGGTTTTTATTTCACGTCTGATAGTTTTAAGGTCATCTACAGTCTAGAGTGTTCCTAAAAGCGAAGTACAATTTTAGCACATCTTTTTCTTCTTGGAAAAAAAAGACTAAAACAGATTAATGCATTTATCTTGTTTTCAGCGGCAAGCACACTTTTGTCCAAGAAAATGTCATTTATGTCTGATATTTCCCTAGTGAAAAATAAATATACTAAAATGTATTTAAAATACATTTATTTCATGCATACGTTGTACGTTTGCCCACTGACAAAGAAATGACCAGTCTGTAATTTTAATGGTAGGTTTATTTTAAGAATGAGAGACAGAATAACAACAAAAAAAATCCTGAAAAACGCATTTCTAAAAAAGTTATAAATTGATTTGCATTTTAATAAATGAAATTGAAATAAATGAAAAGTATTTGACCCTTTTGCAAAACATGACTTAGTGGTGGCAAAATCCTTGTTGGCAATCACAGAACTCAGACGTTTCTTATAGTTGGCCACCAGGTTTGCACACATCTCAGGAGGGATTTTGTCCCACTCTTCTTTGCAGATCCTCTTCAAGTCATTAAGGTTTCGAGGCTGACATTTGGCAACTCGAACATTTAGCTTCCTCCACAGATTTTCTATGGGAGTAAGGTCTGGAGATTGGCTAGGCCACTCCAGGACCTTAACATGCTTCTTCTTGAGCCACTCCTTTGTTTCCTTGGCCATGTGTTTTGGGTCATTGTCATGCTGGAAAACCAATCCACGACTCATTTTCAATGCCCTGGCTGAGGGAAGGAGGTTTTCACCCAAAATTTGATGGCACATGGTCCCGTCCATCGCCCCTTTGATGCAGTGCAGTTGTCCTGTCCCCTTAGCAGAAACACACCCCCAAAGAATAATGTTTCCACCTCCTTGTGTGATGGTGGGGATGGTGTTCTTGGGGTCCTAGACAGCATTCCTCCTCTTCCAAACACGGCGAGTTGAGTTGATGCCAAAGAGCTGGATTTTGGTCTCATCTGACCACAACACTTTCACCCAGTTCTCCTCTGAATCATTCAGATGTTCATTGGCAAACTTCAGACTGGCTTATACATGTGCTTTCTTGAGGAGGAGCACCTTGCGGGTGCTTCAGGATTTCAGTCCTTCACAGCGTAGTTTGTTCCAGTTGTTTTCTTGGTGATTATGGTCCCAGCTGCCCTGTGTAGTTCTGGTCTGATTCCTCACCGTTCTCATGATCATTGAAACTCCACGAGGTGAGATCTTGCATGGAGCCACAGACAGAGGGATTTTATTTTGTGTTTCTTCCATTTGCGAATAATCGCACAGACTGTTGTCATTTTCTCACCAAGCTGCTTGGTGATGGTCTTGTAGCCCATTCCAGCCTTGTGTAGGTCTACAATGTTGTCTCTGACATCCCTGGACAGCTCTTTGGTCTTGGCCATGTTGGAGAGTTTAGAATCTGATTGACTGCTTCTGTGGACAGATGTCTTTTATATAGCTAACAAGCTGTAATATCAGCAAGGGATCAAATAATTTTTTCCCTCACTGTAACAATTTAAAACACACTGAGGATTAATCAGTTGCTGGGTTCATAAATATTAATCACGTCTGCGTTTGCTCAAATTGATTTGCTGAAATCAAAATAGGAATGATGATAGGTGATCTGTCCCTCCATTAAACTAATACTTCAAAAAGTCCATAAAATGGAAGTAAACGTAATCCATAGAATTGAGAAGTTTAGTCAAAGTCTTGCAAACAAATTTTGTCTCTTTAGATGATGAATGGATTTAATGTATTCCTTTATTTACGTATAAACATTGATAAACATACATACATGTACCACATATATGGTAAATTTGGTAAATGGAAGCTCAAGTGCTTGACACACAAGAACAAATCTAATTGGTTCTTTTCAGAAGTCCACATGATTCATACATAATTGTGTTTAGTTGCGATTTATTCTATTTGAAGCATCAACGTTTAAGGTTAAATCAACTTTCATTGGAGGTACAGAAATCTCTTGGGTTACATTTAAAAATCTGCATTTGTGTTTTAAAGGTAAACGAAAGATTTATGGATTTGGAACAACATGAGGGTGAATACTGTATATTTTTCATAAATTATTTTTGAGTGAACTAACCACTTAAGTTAATCTAAAATGTCAAGCAGAATTTCATAATAAACTAATTGGTACAGAATGTGATTTTAAGGACAATTTTTGGGTCACCACTCCATTTCCAATTTAAAACCTTGGTCCTGATGCAAAACTAGCTGAGAACCACAGTTTTAAAATAATGCATAAATAAAAATGACCTTGGTATTGCATGACAAAGCCTGAACACGCAGGAAGTCTAGTATACAGTGCACAATACAGATGTTATCTAATAATAACCGTTGCTTTGATGTAGCCAAGAGCGGGGGAAACTTGTTGGCACACTCCTGCGGAATCAGTAGGTGCAAACCACGTACATATCACACTGTGTGCGTGTATTGTGGAGATCAAACTAATGAGAACCTCTGGGACTCATGCTCTCCTTCTTGAGAGAGAAAGAGAGCGTCCCATCCTTTGTACTCCCACTCAATGACACAGACCGACTCATTAATAAACCGCTACCTGATACAAGCACGTTTTAAGCATGCTTACTATGTGTGAATGGATTCTGCAAAAGTGTGTATGTGTGTGAGGAAGAAATATTAGACATGGTGTGTATTTTAAGATGCATGGAGGGGAGAGTGTGCGCGTGTGTGACATAATTGGACCCACTAATGGGGCTTATTATATAGATGAGATATCTTGGGAAATGAGTCTTTTAGTGCCCCTCATTAATACCCAACATATAGTAGTCACGCAGTTCTTGCCTTTCTATGGCCCTTCGCGCTTTCTTTTTCTTTCTTTCTTCCTAAGCCCTGCTCGGTTTCACTTTTCAGAGTACATCCAGATATGCACGCACATAAATGTCACCTGCGGGCACACACAACATAAAGGTAAATTGCAGGCATTTATGCAAAGAGTCAAGGATGTGTATGAAATGAAATATCAACAAATAATGATAAATAATTGGAGCTTTTATCTGAATCTCTCAAAGATTTTGTGAATCATCGCTCTGAATGAAAAGGAGCAGGAATGACAAAGAGAGAGTATTCAAAGATATTTATTTTATTTGTAATGTGCCATACAATTATGCTCATCAATTGAGAGAACATCTTTTTTTTTCTCTTTGAAATGTGGACCCTCGCACACCTTTCCTGTCTGTCTCAGATTTACCAACATTTTTTTTTTCTTTTTTTTTTCATCAGAGTTCTTAAAGATCTTTTTTTTTGAGGAATGTTTTCAAAATTTTAACAGATGTGATTAACTGTTTTTCAAGTATCTGCGACTACTATGTATTTGTGCTTGTATTAAAGGTCAGAAACTGAACTGGTTCAAATCCTATTTGAACAATAGAACTTTTTCTGTTTATATAAATGGATGTTTATCCTCCAAAGCATGTTTGACTTGGCGTGGATCCCCAAGGATCTATTCTTTCCCTTTATATATGCTCTCTTTGGGCTTAATTAAAAAATAAAAAAGAGTATTATTTCATTTTTACGCAGATGACACTCAAATATATGTGCCCATTAAGTATAATGACAATGCTGGACTGTGTGCTTTAATTGCAACCTGGTCTCATGACGAAAACATAACTCTACGTTTTTGCAAGACGCAAAATATGTACCAATAAGTACATATCACTGTAGTTTCCAACAGAAATGAACACTAGAGGAGGTAAAACAGCAAGCACTTGTAATCAATTTTGTACACAATTATAATTACAGCTCCATATGTTTAGCTTTCTGGTGTTCTGACAAATAATGCTGCCTTTCAGATTAATCAAGAAGCACCGTCCTTCGAATGAGATGCTAAACCGAGGTCTTGACTCTCTCTGGTCGTTAAAAATCCAAGAATGACTTTCGAAACGAGTAGAGGTGTGACCTTGGCATCCTGGCCAAATTCGTCTATTGGCCTCTAACCATCATGGCCTCCAAACAATCCCCTTATCTACTGATTGGCTTCATCACTCTTGTCTCCTCTCCACCCATAAGCTAGTGTGTGGTGGGCGTTCTGGCACACTATGGCTGCCGTCACATCATCCAGGTGGATGCTGCACACTGGTGGTGGATGAGGAGATACCTCCCTCACAATGTAAAAAAGCACTTTGAGTGCTCAGAAAAGCAAAAAACGCTATATAAATGTAATTAATTATTATTATTGTTATTATTATTATTATTATGCTACCAACACTGTATTTTTATTACTGTAAGGGTAGGTTCATGGTGTACATGACAGGGTAGCACAAATTGTCAAAAACGGTAGCTCAGCCGACACAGAGTTGGACTTAAAGGGGTCATCGGATGCAAAACTCACTTTTACATGTTGTTTGAACATAAATGTGTGTTGCCAGTTGGTATACACAACCACCCTACAATGATAAAAATCCACCCAGTGGTATTTTTTTAAATCTTTAAAAGTAATATCCCCTTTTTAATATCAGGTAATTCTCAGCTTCTTGTCTGTGTGACGATAGTTGATTGACATGAGTGCTTTACCTTAGACCTGCCCTTACCAAGCTGAAACAGTCAGACTCTGATTGCCATTGTGTGACTGGGGAAGACAAGAACGTCTCTGATTGAGCGAATGAGGTGTTCTGTTGTTGGATGTAATAATGAACATAGCAGTCATCATTTACTCCTGACATTTGAGCCAGTGAAGATGCAGAGGATTAACATTACTTTCGTTTTTGAAATGAAAGCGCAGATCCCAATCTACATATGGGTCTATGTTCGTCCAAATCATTTGTGATGCAGCTTTACCCACAGCAGAAGTGAGTATAAGGGTTTTTATGCATCTCTGCAAATGGCCTTTCTTAATAAAGTGCTAGTTAGCAAGTTTCACAGCTGAACGTGGCTAAATTCGACTAAAGTACACATTGCGGCTGGCCATCCCACTGCAGAGAGCTCATTAGCATTTAAAGGAACATGCAACAGAATAGCTCGCTCTAAAAAGGGCTGATTTTTACTAGGTAAAAGGAGTGTTTTTTAAATCCCCTTTGAGACATTTTAACCAAAGTATGTTATAGACTTCTCATTAGCTGCTTTTCCACTGTCGGGCCTGTGTGAGCCAGTGCTAAGAGTGTGCCGGGCGGGGCTAATGGCCTCGAGTCGCAAGCACCAAGGCCAAAAGTAAGCTGCGTTTCCACTATCGAGCCAGTAGCCTCGCTGCGCAAACACACCTCCTTGGATCAAACGTCACAAAACCCCTCCCCTTTCAGCGGGGAGATTGAAAGTAAGTCACCGGCGTAGTGTGATGATCATCGAACGAAGACAGCTGAAGCGGCTGTTGTTTGCTCCTTTCGGTGTTTTCTTCGTGGAAGATGAGGCAGCGAAACCAAGATGCGAAGACGGAGGCTCAGCGGCGTTTACGCCGAAAGCTTATGTTAGCTGCAAGGCGAAAAAGAACAATACAGGGACGTGGAAGCCGGATACAGCGAATGCAGAAACGCCTTGTAATGTTGGTGATGTCTGTTCTCATGCAAGAAGTGCTTTGTTTATGCAGCAGCAATATTTGTAATATATTACATTAATAAATCACTTGAAAAGAAGCGTTGTTTTTATGACCTACACACAAATCTTTCGTCTAACTTGGTATTACATCAAACTAAATGTTGCACATTATCTACACACTACTGCAAAAAATACCTACACAGTTGTACCTCTAGTATAATTTTTTATGCCTTTATTTAGGTACAGATACAGGTACAGTGTATGTTATGTTATCAAGGTGTGTTGGTGAGTTTTTGTGGGGGTTTTTGGACGATGTAAATAAACTTATACATCAGATCTAATTTTTATAGGATCTTATTTGCATTTGTCCAAAATTTTATTTTTATCACGTCTTCGTTTCTGCAGACGCCGTCAAACTGGCGTTGTATATTGTCCTCGGCCCAAATGCTTAGAAGAGCCCTGTATTAGTAATTCGGCGAAATGCGCTTCTTACCGCAGACACACTCCGCCTTTCACTTTGACCACGCCTCAAGCCCCAGCTGGCCCGCTTTGGCCCAAGGTTTTCGTAGGGCCGAAAAAACCCGGGCCATTGGCCCTGAGGAAGCACCGACGAGGCACGATCAGGCCCCGGAAGTGACAGTGGAAACGCGACTGGCCCTGGCACGCACTAGCACGCCCGCTTTTGGCCCGACAGTGGAAACGCGGCTATTAAGACCATCAACTTGGAAAATGGGCATCCAATGACCCCTTTAAGATGCGTATGAATCCTGTGAAAAACATGACTTACAATGAAAGAGCTGAAAGATGAGATATCGAAAAACAAGCTAAATCGGCATGCTTGCGATTTGTGTTTTTACGTCACATTCACTTTTGTTTGTACTATCAGAAAGGTGAAGATTTTGTGCAGGTGGTACGTTATTTTTAAACGTCACAGAGCATCAGATTTATAGCACCTCTCATCGGACATTTCAAGTCAGAACTGTGGTGACGTGTACAAAATCAACCTCACAGAAAACATGGTTGATACAACTGTGGCTGGAAACGCACAATAAATTACATTTTCTACCATAGTCAAATCAAAAAAAAAAAAATTTTCTTTTTTTTTTTTTTTTTTTTTTTTTTACACCTGAGACTACTGACCAAAGTTGAAAACTTTTTAACCCCTGCTGAGTTTGAGAGAGTAATATATATATATTTTTGTCTAGACTACTGCAGTTCAATCTATATAGGTAGTGGTCAATCCTAAATTAACCACTTGCAAATAGTCCATAATAAGCCTGATCTCATGACGAAAATGCACCTGTGGGAACGTTTTTGCAAGAAGATAAGTGGCGCCATGTATGTTTCGTGACATATTCAATGTGAGACGTCCACTGAGTAGCGCTAAAAGAGTGTTTGTTTTTTTCCCCCTGTACATGTCACCACAGTTCTGACTTGAAATGTCTATAACTCTCGTTTTAAAATAACGTACAGTCTGCACTACACCTAAACCTACCCGATAGTATGAACAAAAGCGAATGTGGCCTAAAAACGCAGCTGCAAGCATGCCGTTTTAGCTTGTTTTTCGATATGTCATCTTTCAGCTTTTTCATCGTAAGTCATGATTTTCACGGGATTCATACCCAAGTATTCCGCAGCCTAAGTCCAATTCTGTGCCAGCTGAGCTACCGAGCAAGCTTGTTACGTCCGGAAAGTGAAACATATGAAGCTGTAATCATACAAGTGCTTGTTGTTTTTCCTCCTCTAGTGTTCATTTCTGTTGAAAACTGCAGTGATATGTACTTATTGGTACGTATTTCGCATCTTGCCAAATACACGTTTTCGTCATGAGATCAGGTTGTCCATAATGCAGCTGTTAGACTTCTTACTGGCACACATTAATATGAACACCTGTGATGGTTGTGGTATGTTTTAAAACAGAGTTTAAGATTTTACTCTTTGTTTTTTAAGGTCTTAAATGGGCTGGCACCTTTGAATTTTTCGGAACTTGTGACAAATTGTGGAATCACCTACCTTTACCCATTAGCATAATCTCTGTTTAAAGCAAAACTTAAAACCCACCTTTTAGAAAAGGCTTATAATATGTGAGTCATCCTGAGCTACTTTTTCTGTGTATATACTGTCTTTGTATACTGTTTTATTGTCTTGATTAGTGTTTTTAATTTAGGTTTTATATTTTGTACAGAACAATGGTCAGCGACTGTTGTTTTATTGTGCGATATAAATGAACTAAAATAAATAGTACAAAGAAAATACTGCTATTTTCATTTAGTGTAATCTATTTAACGCTGTTGCACTTGGTGCAAATATCATTCATAGTGTGATTATACATCCAGACTGCTGTGGTGTTGACCTTCGACACTTTGTCATAATCTGTATTGATGTAGTCAATGCAATTTTATGAAACCACTTATTGTTTAAAAAAAGATATAAAAATACTGCAGTGGGCATGTAAAATTATTAGCAGATATGTTTTAAATAGGATATTAGAGTATAGTCTAATAAAAAAAATGGATGGGATTGTTTGTCCATTTATCAGGAATTAGTTGGATTGCCAAAAATTGATTATTGTAATCTTTTCTCCATTTGTTCTTTTCTTCAATGGTTTTGCAAAGACGCATGTGTGTTTATGTGCTTACACACGAGGCTCCTGCCTCTTAACTCGAGTGTATTGAAGCACATGTAATCCGAGTCTACCCAGTAGCTGAACCCAGCAGGGCTTAGGTGGGTTTTAAATTACCACTGCCAGAACCTCCCCACAACATTTACACAACATTTTCCAAGCAGATGGGTGCTTGGCAGTGGCATAGCTCTGAAGCCAACCCTACCCGCAGGCACAGATGATGCCCACACACCTGGACACACTTGTTGTCCTGCACTCAGGAAGCAGCCATTTGCACGGCAAGCTGCTCCGACTACAAAGCTGCAAACACACGCGCCCACCACACACCAGACGATGCCTTGGGGCAGTTCCACTTCTGTTCAAATTTTCCCCAGAAATAAAAGTCGAGGGTTTTTTTCAATCTGGGTTTAGAATCTCTTGGAAGTGCAGAAGTGAGGTCTGTAATCTGCAGCGGGTCGCACTTTTAGCCAAAGAGTGTTTTATTCCAGGCATCATTTGTATTCCGATCTAAATCTGACACACCACAGCCACAGATCAGAGCGGAACGCTTCTGGTGTTTGGGCGAGGGGTGGAGGGGGGAATGATAGATGAGAGGGAGGAGAGGAAAAAAACTTACTGTTTTGTTAACTGAAGCGCTTTGAGTTAGCAGCGTGCTGTAGATGCTTTGCATCACACACTGCTATTTTAAGCATATGAAATACAAGGTCATACCCCTTCAAAATGGGAATATGTGCATGTCAGTATGATGGAGGGATCCCACGAGAAGTTATCTGAATGGCACCTGCAACATGGTTATTATTGGATCAAGCTTTTAGATAGTCCAGGCTGACAATCTCTGCTTCACTCTGATTACCTGAACCCTGCCTGGTATAATTTTGTGTGTGCGAGCATGTTTTCATGTGTGGGAGATAAGCTTTTTTTTGACCTGTGTGAAGCGCTGCCGTTGACCTGACACTTAATCCATTAATGGACTCTTCATACTTTTTTTATTCACTGTTACATGCACTTTCTCTCCGAACATCCACACGTGTATTTGATACCGATCTAACACTCTGACACACACATGCTCAAAACCTAGTTTTTCAATGGCTGCTGCCAATATTCAGAAAGCACAGGCTCAATAGCTGATTTACTGCTGATTTACATACTGTAATTATTTACAACACTGTTCAATAACTTGGGGGTGGTATGTTTTTGAAGTTTTTGAAAGAAGTCTCTTATGCTCACCAAGGCTACATTATTTTATATTTGATAAAAAAATATAGTAAAACCAGTAATACTAGGTGTGTAACGATAAATTGATTCAAATGCATTGCAATTCTCTCCTGAATCGATTTTGAGCTTAGTTTTTAACAGCAGATGGCACTGCATGCTTTAGAAACAGCCGTACTCTGCTTGCTTCCAGTTCCTTACACAAACACACAACTTTAACTTAAAATGATCATTCATAAAGTTGAAAAGGTTGAAGCAAATTACAGGAGTGTTCACAGTGGGCTGTGTTTACAGTAATCTCATGTCATAAAAGCATACATGTCGAGGTGCAAGTACATTTAACCACTTAAATTACTCAGTTGAACACATAAGCTCTCTTCTTCATAAGCATTTGAGTGATGCATTTGGAAAATCGCAGTATCGATCCACATCTATTTATTATTGCATACCTAAGTAGACTGTAAAATATTATTGCTGTTTAAAACAATACATTTGTTTTTTATTTTATTTTAAAATACAATTTATATTAATGTTAGTGCCGTCAAATCGATTAATCACGATTAATCCAAAATAAATATACATGATTTATATTATACATAAATACAAAAAAAAATATATATATATATATATATATATATATCCATGTATGTGCGTGTATTTATATATATACATATACATATACATATAAATATACACAGTACACACATATATTATGTAAACACAAATGTTTATTGGATGGGATTAATCACGATTAATCGGTTTAAAATGCTGTTTTGCTGATCAAGAAATATTTCCTATTACTCTCAGTGTTGAAAACAATGTTGTGCTGCTTAATATATTTTTTTTATGGAAATTGTGATACAATTAAACTACCTGCTATTCTTCAGAAAAATCCTTAAGGTCCCACAGATTCTTTGGTTTTTCAGCATTTTTGTGAATGTAAACCCTTTCCAACAATGACTGTATGATTTTGAGATCCATCTTTTTTGGGGGCCATCTGAGGGACTCATATGCAACTATTACAGAGGAAAGAAGATAACAGATTAAAACAAATAAATAGTTCAGAATCAGGGTAAATGTAACTTATTTTGTCCTCTGAGAATCATGTAAGTATCTTATGTAGTTTTTGAAGGGCAGTAATAAATGAAAAAAAAAAAAAAAGATATTTAGGCAAAATAAGAAAAATGTACACATTTTCATTCTGTTTAAAAGTTTTCACCCCTGGCTCTTAATGCATTGTGTTTCCTTCTGAAGCATCAGTGAGTGTTTGAACATTCTGTAAAAGTTGCATATGTCCCTCAGTTGTCCTCAGTGTTAAAAGATGGATCTTATAATCATATAGTCATTGTTGGAAAGGGTTAAAATACACAAAAAACTGCTGAAAAATCAAAGAATCTTTGGGACTTACAACATAGATGTGGATCATTCAGGTAACAACACAGTATTAAAAATCAACTTTTGAACGGGGGCATTTTTATAATTCAATTATTTTCTCTTGTGGACGAAATGTTAGCGTCTTGTATGTGAAGTATCTTATTCAGGTCAGTATTAATTAAAAAATAACGCATTTTGTATGATCCCTCTTATTTTTATAAAATAATTAACATTTTACAGATTCTGCAAGGTGTATGTAAACTTTTGACTTCAGCTGTATGTGTATATATACTGTATATAAATATATAATTATTAATAATATGCTTTAATTTATTAAAAATGCACCAGTTTACAAGTGCACTTAATTTACATTTGCAAAGTAGAATTTCAGTTTTAAAGTGTCAAAGTAGTACAATTTAATTATAATGCATGATGTGCACAAAATTGTTCCTTTTTGAAAACACAAAATATATATAATCTATTGATCTATCAGTCAATTTTGAAATAAAGGATGGAAGAACTAACACTTCTGTTAATTTACACAGATGAAAAAATACACAAATCTCCCTGGCCTTATATGTAGACTAAAATGTATTGCAAATTAAAACACACAGAGGACCTGAATTTTTTACTGATTTTTTTGATCATGACAAAAAATCAAAGATCTTGATATGCTTCTGTTTATTTGAAATATTGTCAATGCGATTCTGAACTATTTATTAGTTTTAATCTGTTATCCTCTTTCTTGCTCCTCTCAGGGATTTTAGAGACAAAGAGGCTGGAGATTATCCGCACACGAGGTCCCATCCCGCAGTCGCTCGGTGGAGTTACATACTATGCAGCCGATCTACCCATATGGTGGCAAGTGCCTCAGTACATCCTCATTGGTGTCAGCGAAATCTTTGCTAGTATTGCAGGTAGGTGGTACTTTGCAAAAACCTTCTTGAACACACACAAAGCTCCCAACTTCAGATCTATGAAACATTTTTTACCTTTTTATTGTAATTAACACACTTTTTTTACCACCACTGTTATGATTAACTTACCTCTTCACATTTGATCCAGAAATCCGAATATGATTAGGTGTTGATTTGTACAATTGACATGGAGGGTCGAACATTAATGTGCTCATAGATGTGTTGTTAGTATGATGTCTGAATGCCTCATTTTTGCAGCAGCATGTCAACATAATTAACTGCTGTAGTAAAACCGATGCTCTCCAGGAAATGGCCCTTGTAACATTTAGTGGATTATGAGGTGATACTGAACCTGGGAAGGACATTTGTGAAGGGATTATCATGATGAGAAACACCAACAGCACATTTGAGCTGATATTTTGATTACAGAATTTGGTTTCTCATCAGCTAAGATGCATGTAATGAATAACTCATCTAGTAAACATACAGCATTTTTTAACATAAATGTGTTTTTTGTGTCTTTCCAGCTCTCAGTCTTTTCTGTGTAGTGTAGAGGTTTTTTTTTCCGTAGGATCATTCATCTGTCCTAATGACCATGCTAATCAATGCGTGTCCTTTTAAAAACTGCAGTAAACTCCTCTCTGCCTTGCCTTTGTGTAGTAGCTCTTGTCTGCGCCGTTGCTGAAATTGCTTGCTTAGGAATCCATGGCTGTATCAATCAGGACCGATCGATCTGGGCTTGGCGATACATTATTGCAGTTGCGCAGTTAAGACGGCCAGGGAAAACATCTCGCTCCTGCTGGAATACACTAAGAAAATATCAAGAAAGTCTCAAGCAAGTGGGCTTGAGATTAATGAGAAAATAGATGAAAGGAAACGAAATCCCTTAACACAGCGTTTGTAAGAAAAAAAACTGTGCGGACCTCCTATTACCACCTTCACTGCTGAGATCTACAGTAATTACAGCAATTTCTGTCATGATGAGAATCTTAAAGAATTTAATTTTGATTCCAATCTGGTTTCTTAATAATTCCATCGAGAATTAGGTTTTGTACTGTTGAGAAAGGACCACATAATTATAATAAACGTTATTATATGTAGTTCATTAGTCTTGCTCCAAACTCATGCAACTGGCTATAACGTTTACACTGATTTCAGGATCTCAAACGTTTAAAATATAGTTATGCGATGTTTTTTTTTGTTTGTTTTGAGTTGTATGTACATGTATATGTACAGTTGAGTTCAAAAGTTTACATACACCATGCAGAATCTGCAAAATGTTGATTATTTTACCAAAATAAGAGGGATCATACAAAAAGCATGTTATTTTTCATTTAGTACTGACCTGAATACGATATTTCAGATAAAAGATGTTTACATATAGTCCACAAGAGAAAATAATAGTTGAATTTATAAAAATGACCCCATTCAAAAGTTTACATACACTTGATTCTTAATAATGTGTTGTTACCTGGATGATCCACAGCTGTTTTTTTAGTGCTAGCTGTTCCACAAACTAATTGTTTTTTCAGAATTGTTGTGTATTTGAATGCCTTCTAACAACGAGATTCATCTTTTCACACTGAGGACAACTGAGGGACCTATTACAGAAGGTTCAGATGTTCACTGATGCTCCAGAAGGAAAATCCTTGCGTGTAAAAGTGTGTAAACTTTTGAACAGAATGAAGATTTGTACTTTATCTATTTTTATTTAATTTTCATTTAGTACTGCCTTTCAAAAACTACAGAAGATACTTGCATGTTTCCTAGAAGAAAATTAGGTTTACTGATTTACCGATCTTTAAATTCAAAAAGTTCTTAAAGGGTTACTCCACCCCAAAATGAAAATTGTGTCATTAATCACTTACCACCATGTCGTTCCAAACTCGTAAAAGCTTTGATTGTCTTTAGGACACAATTTAAGAAATTTTGCATGAAAAGCAGGAGCTTTGTGGCTGTCCCATTGACTGCCAAGTAAAAAACACTGTCAAGGCTCAGAAAAGTATGAAAGACTTCGTCAAAATAGTCCATCTGACATCAGTAGTTCAACCATAATTTTATGACGCTACGAGAATACTTTTTGTACACAAAGGAAACAAAAATAATGACTTTATTCAACAATTTATCTCCTCCGCATCACTGTAGCGCCATTTCGGAAAGTATTCCCTGGACGCAAACATTGTATGCTGTTCTGTGTCAGCTATGTCACGTGGATACGCTGCTTTTGTTCGAATCAAAATGTAAATAAACGAAGAAAACTGCGGCAGACACAGATCAGCGTATGCTATTTGCATCCAGTAAACCCTCTCCAAAAAGGTGCTACAGTCATACGGAGGAGACAAATTGTTGAATAAAGTTGTTATATTTCTTTGCGTACTAAACGTATTCTCGTAGCTTCGTAAAATTATGGTTGAATCACTGATGGCAGATGGACTAATTTGATGACATCTTTCAAACTTTTCTGGGCCTTGACAGTGCTATTTACTTGGCAGTCAGTGGGACAGTCACAAAGCTCTCGGTTTTTATCCAAAATATCTTAAATTGTGTTCTGAAGACAAACAAAGCTTTTACGGGTTTGGAACAACATGGGGGTAAGTAATTAATGACGAAATTTTCATTTTGGGGTGGAGTAACCCTTTAATGCCTTGTGTTTCCTTCTGAAGCATAAAACGGGAAGAAAAACTTGGTTCTTTAAAGAACCTTTGACTGAATGGTTCTTTGTGGAACCAAAAATGGTTCTTCCATGGCATTGCTGTGAAGAACCTTTTAAAGCACCTTTATTTTTAAGAGTGTATGAGTCCCTCAAAATCATACAGTCCTGGTTGGAAAAGGTTCAAAAACACAAAAATGTTGAAAAACCAAATAATTTGTGGTACCTGAAGGATTTTTCTGAAGAACACCAGGCAGTTTAACGGATGAGGACAAACAAGGTACTCATAATAAACTTTTGAATGGGGTCATCTTTTATAAATTAAACTATTATTTTCTCTTGTGGACTGTATGTAAACATCTTAATGTGAAATATCGTATTTAGGTCAATACTAAATATAAAATAGCATGCATTTTGTTTTAACCTTCTTATTCAATAATTACCATTTGGCAGATGCTGCAAGGTGTAGGTAAATGTTTGACCTCACCTGTATGTACTGTACATGACTTTGTATGAGTGATTCAAATGTTCATTCTGCAACCGCTCTGACTGATTCAGTAAATGACTGATTGATCCGTTTAAGGCTGATGTGTTTAAGATTTACTAGTAAGTCATTTTGACTGATTTGTTAAAAAGAGCCAGTTCAGAAGAGTCATCAATTAGCGAATCAAGCTTAACTGGTCACATATCTTCACATAGGTTTGCTTTTGTCGTTCAAATGATTTGATTCCAGTGTTTTCTAAATGGAACAGATTTTGAGTAACGTTCCTAGCTCAGTTCCCTTATTCTGGTCATTTTCTCATGATTTAGTTATGCATGGCACTTGTCTTATTTGTGTTCGCTCTATCTGTATATTTACCGCTGGTTATGTGTGCACCTGTCTGTCGTCCATACACATTTTTACACAGGTTAGCAATGTTCTTTTCCCCCCAAACACACAGCTGTGTTCATTTCAACCCTTCAGCTTCTCTTCCAAGGTCATGTTCAAATATGCTTGTTTTCCTCTTAGACACACACCACACCGGTAATTTCACACCCATTTCACGCACAGAGTAAATCAAAGGCTGCACGTCCCCCCTCTTAGCCTTTATGAACCAACAAGACTAATAAGTAGCATTTGGCAAAGGCAGGGAAAAACACTCTCCCTTCATGCTGAATTGTAGGAGAGCACAGAACTGATTACTGGATTTCTTCTCTACCCCCTTAGAAGAGGTGTTTCAAATCAGATCGCCGCCCATGGCTTATGCTCCTTCAAATAACTGGGTGTTTTGTTTTTTTTGTTGCAAGGACTGTCAAGGTCTTTGATTGAAGAGTATGAGAGAGGAGGTTATCTGTAAGCCTACAGTCACAGCAGTCTTTTTCAGTCCATTTTAGGCTTTTAAATAAATATTTTATCCTTTGACTAGGTAAGGTTAGTACCTGTTGTATGATGTCATGTTGTGTATCTCTCCAAAACAGATATTTAATATCTTTAATCAATTAATAATTCATAGTATTTGTAAAATGCACTTTTTATCTTATTATTCAAAAACATTCTTCAAAATGCTAGAAACTCAGAAAATGATTTTAGGTTTCAAATGCAGCAGGGTTCCCTTGGGTCATTAAAAAGACTTTAAAGTCTGAAATTTGAATCTACTCATTTTAGAGTCATTAAAACATTAAATATGCTTTTTTAAATATGTCTTTTGCTTGGTTACGTCCATCCCGTCACAGTTAACATCATTTACATTTAATTTATTTCCTACTGTATTGGAGAGAAATGAAGTAGCATGTTGATATGCCACTTGTGGTTCATACCAAGAACTCTCCTCATGTGTTTGCATCATGCATTTAAAAGTTAATGACCAAATGTATCTTCATAAAAGTTCACAATGTTGTTGCTGATGAAATGTAATGTGGAGAACATTAAATAAGTAGTTTTTCATGAAAGGACCACTCAACTGGCCCAACAACGGAATCCAGTGGCGTTGGAGAAGGAGAATGCATGTAGGATCTTTACTTGCGCTTCTGCGAAATTCACTTAATTTTTCAGGATTTAGTTCCAATTTTAGTCTAGATCTATATTCATTAGGGACCCAATATCGCTTAGAGCCTTGCATGGCCATCGTTCGTCTCACAATTTAAGTTTTTTATTTAAAGTACCTTTAATCTTTCTAGAAATAAAGAAAGATTATATAGGAACAACTGAAAGCACACATACACCAAAAACGTACTCTTGGAAACTTGAAAACGTTATTGTGTTATATACAGTGGTGGCCAATATTATTAGAACATTATTATTTTCACCAGCTAAAAAATGGTTTTAAGTCAGTTATGTCTATCCATTGCTGTAGTATGTCAGTAGGAAATATCAGTTTACATTTGCAAACATGAACAGAGATCTAATTCCAACATCGTCCAGTCTGTCTGTAATCACATGAAGAAACAGAACGAACTATATCCAGAAGAACTGTTGCAATGTCTCTAAGAAATGTAAATAAACCTAACTGCAAAGCTACAGTACTGTTAAAAGTTTTAGGCACTTGTGTAAAAATGCTGTAAAATGAGGATGCTGTCAAAAATAATGTCATAAATAGATTTTCTTTATCAATTAACTTCTATTAACCGAAGTAAATCAACATTTGGTGTGACCATCCTTTGTGTTTAAAGCAGCTTTAGCCCTAGGTGCACCTGCGCATAGTTTTTCAGGTAGCTTTGCAGGTTGGTCTCTTGAATCATCTTGGAGACGTTGCCACAGTTCTTCTGGATATAGTCTGGCTCAGTTTGTTTTGTTTCTTCATGTCATTCCAGACAGACTGGATGATGATAAGATCAGATCTTTCTGTGGAGCGATGGCTGGTGTCAAACTCCTTGTGCAAACAAAATTTGCTGGATTATTACAATTAATGGAATTAAATGAATGTTTGGAAATGGAAATGGAAACTGATATTTCCTACTGACACACTACAGCAAAGATAGAAATAACTGACTTAAAACCATTTTTTTAGCTGGTGAAAATACTAATATAATTCTAATAATTTTGGCCACCACTGTATATATATATATAAAGCTGTGTTAGTCATACTTCGAGCAATGAGGTTTCTCTAAAAAACAGTACAGATATATGTGTATGTACAGCTGGCTAATGAGAGGTCCATAAACTGGCTCTGCATAAAATGTGTTTATTGTGTTTGAACTGGTGTTTGAGGATGGCACACGTGGCGTTGCTCAAGGATCTGGCGAGAGTGTGTCTATAGAGAGCGGCATATGGTTTGTGGAGTATGTTCAACAAGAGCAATATAAGGCTGTAGAGGAAAAGTTGTGTGGAAAGCCCTTATAAAGAGATGGTTTGGGAGTGTTTCATGCAAATGACTAACCTCACACGGCTGCTCATTTCGAATACTCCAAATTCATTAACGTTGAAAGAGGTTAAGAACAAATTCATGTGTGTACGAATGTGTTGTGAATTAGATGAAAAGTTTTCTTGAGGAATTCGAATGTGTGATAATCATTGCAATGCAATTATTAGTGAATGATAATTGCACTAATAATGTAATTATGTTGTCTAATTATTGTTATTAAAATCCCAATAGTTTTTTTTTTTTTTTTTCGATAGCGTACAGTATTCATTTTTATTTCTTTAGGTCTTAAAAAGGTATATTTTTAACCGTTAAATAGAAAAGAAATACAAGAAACTAGGGATGCGCCAAATGTTCAGCAACCGAAATTATTCAGCCGAAAATAACAAAAAGCTTTTTCGGTGTTTGGCCGAATAAATTATACCGAAAAATGATGTGACACATTCAAATAGAGGCGTGCACTAATGCAGCAAACATGTTGGCAGTGTGAAAGCATTTAAAACTGTCCAAGAAAGACGCAAAAAAAAGTGAGAAACTGTTTAGAACCCTCTTCGATGAGAAGAAAAAGGGGTTGTTGCTGGTTACTGTATGATGACTGAAATCACGAAATGGCCTCAAACCATTAGTAAATAAACTACAGAACTTTATGTTGTCTAATACGTGCACAAATTGTATTTATTCTGACTGCGCTGCACAAGCTTGTTAGGCAAAGTTCAAAAAAGTCCAAAGCGTGAGGAAAATCTGAGCTGAAACCGTGTAATGAGAATCATTCATAAATCTGCTGCTGTCAACAAAAAGTAATACTGAGGTCTTCTTGTGGGTTTCCGCCAAAATAAAAGTCAACATTCATAAATGTTAGCATTGTAATTTTACTGTTGTTCTGTAAAATAAAATAAAAAAGTAATCATTACAACAGCTCTATTAATACATGTATTATAACATTCTCCTTTGCTCAGCAAGGCTGTATTTATTTGAACATTAAAAAACACATGCCTGATTCAAGAAGTGGGTCTTAAAAATGGCCAAAGAATATTATTTTACTAAGTTAAATTGTGCTTTGCTGGTAGGCTATAATGTCTACTAGAATGTTAAAAATGTTCAGTGTTAAGTAAATACAGTATTTTTAAATTGTTGTTTTGTTATTGATTTTTTTTTTTTTTTTTTTTTGAAAAACAAGACAAAACTGTAAAAAGCACATTTTGGCTATTTATTTTACGCAATGGTGAAAAAAATAGGTAAAATACATAGGGGAAATAACATGCAAAACCATGTTCGGTAATTGACCCTCGGCCCAGTGTTTAATTTTGTTCGGCTTCGGCCAAGAATTTTCATTTCGGTGCATCCCTACATGAAACAGAAATGAATTGACCGGCAATACATCTACAAATGTAAAAGACCATTGATATTGTAAGGTTATTCTACGTTGCACCACAGGAAACCATATGAATCCAGTTTGAATACATAGATCACATTGCAAAGAACTTGGCACTCTAACTTGAACTAGATTTTTAAAAGTCTTTTTATTTGTCATTGATCAGGTTTCCAATGCCAAACACTGTCTGTGTGAATGTAGCCTAAATTTAAATACCTGCCTGTTTTGTACTTAGCCCCATAGGACACCTTTCCCTTTGAGACTCTTGTTCTTAGAAACAACTTTTTTCCCCCTCAATGTGCACATTTCATGTATTTGATTTTCAACCGGAAACATCCTGGCAGACAAAGTTAAATAGCAGCATTTTACTCTCTTTTTCTTAACACAGCACCCCACTCCAAACGAAGCAAGCAACATCTTTTGTTTTCATTTCCTCTTTCTTTTACTTTCTTGTGGGGATAGTGGCTGTCCCTAACAGTTAACATCTTCATTTCATTTTTTATCTGCGGACCCGAAAAAATTGAAAGAAAAGAGGCGCTGCGCCGGTGGAATAATATGTCCACGGTGGACGTAGCGGCCTCTGATTGAATTTCCAGCAGAATGGGGAGATGGGGATGGCTAAGTGTAATCTTCCGCTCCTCCATCACGTCTCCAGGGGTTCGAGTATTGTGGAAAGCTATAAGACGCTATCTGCACAGGCGCTTTTTAAACCTGAAGAGAGCCATCAAGCTATGAGAATCAATACAAGAGGCAGCCCGCCGCTTCCTGATCACAGACAGCTGTGAAATGATAGAGAAATTGGAGAGGTGCGAAGACTGCATCAAAAATATTAAGATTAAAGACACTGAATAGCATGTCACCCGCTGAAATGAAGATAAATTTTGCTTTCTCATTTTCGTGAATAATCCTTTTACATCTGAACATGATTGGGAAGATGGCCATGGCCGGAGATTGTTTGACGCAGTGCGAATCATTCTGCGAACATCCGTCACGAAGCATACATTTCGAGAATGTGTCTTTCAAAAATGTTCATCTTTTCTGAGAAGGACGCCAGCATGCTAATTCACAAGTTTATCCAGCAGCTCAGCTGCAGGACATTTATTCGTCAGTTACGAAACAAAATATCTTGGCGCTAGCTTTTTTGGGAAGAAAAAACTCCTCAACTCCTTCGGGCAACCAGACTAAGATTTAATGTGACTGCAACAGCAGCTAAACACAGGTTCGTCTCTGATAACTTCATGTCTGTGCGGCGATGTGCTGACACACTTTTCGTAGTCAGCTCTCTCCATCTCACCCCAGGTCTCCAGTGCCCCAGCCCTCCCATGAAATGCAAATGCCTCCTGATAGCGAGGAAGACCCTTAAAATAAAGCCTCGATGCTCCATCCTTACCCCTGGGGAACCTCCAGGAAATTGGATGACAAGAAATGTGACAAATGTCTCTGGAAAGTTCCCTCCTCTGGCCCTTTTCTGTTTGAATAAATCCTTTTTAATGGACTTTACTGCCAGCTCGCTTTGTCGTGGGCTGTCGGATGACAGCGGAAGCCGAGTTGATTCTGATTTTTCACATTTTTGTAGACACGCGCTTGCACGTACACACACTACCTGCGGGAGATGTGTGGACTCCGTTTGAGGGGACAGACCTGATTCTTTCTTTTCTCCACTGGGAATTTTAATTATATATCGTTCTCTCCGAAAAATGTTAAAGGCTAATGTTTTTTCTGAAAAAGAAAAATCGCCCACTGCCTGACTCTGCGAGGGGAAAAATGAAAGCAGAATATTTCAAGTTAAACTTCTTTTCTTGCTTTTGAATAATTCAGCTCTGAAGTTAGAAAAGGTCACGTTTTATATTTTATTTTTCTTCTTGCGTGATATTGTGAACGGTCGTGTCATTAGACTCTTGTTGCCATGCTCACGACATTGAGGCACCTTATGGATTTCCTTTTTTTCTCTCTTAACCCTTACGCTCTCTCTGCTACTTAACCAAAGCAAAGAAAGGCTTTTGCATTGGAGTTCATTTATTAATCAATCCAGTGAACTCGGGACTTCATCACTTTTCTCAACACTTTGTCATCCGAAATGTTTGTCTTTCTTTCTTCAGTCAAAAAAAAATTGCAATCAGGATTTTTCTGTGTATAGTGGACTTAAATGGGGATTAATGGGTTGAGGGTCCAAATAGCAGTTTCAGTGCAGCTTCAAAGGGCTCTACACAATCCCAACAGAGGAATAAGGGTCTTATCTAGTGAAACAATTAGTCATTTTCTAAAAAAATAAAAATGTATGTACTTTATAACCAGAAATGTTCATCTAGAATTAGCTCTGTGATGCGTGTCTACAACTTCCTGCATTTTAAAATTACGTTGGAAAGGTCACATGTGGTTAGTTCTGTGTCTTTGTACTCCAGTTCAAAAAAGTAGGGTAGGGACCCCATCTCATTTTTGCTCCAACTTCAAAATTGTTTGACCTCATTGTTTTGACATTTTTTTATGAAGGGTGTTTGACTTTCTTTGCACGTTCACTTTTAAACTTGACTACGTAATGCGTGAAGTTGTGGATGCAGAGCTAGTGCATTTGTGGTTAAAAGTAGATTTTTTTTTTTTTTAGTAAATGGCCAATTGTTTTGTTGTGCGTTTGCCCACTGACAAAGAAATGATCAGTCTATAATTTTATTGGTAGGTTCTAAATTGAAATTTTTAATGTGTGAAATAAGCATTTTCAAAACAATAACATGACCCTTGTTGGCAATCGCAGAGGTCAGACATTTCTTGTAGTTGGCCACCAGGTGTGCACACATCCCTGGAAGGATTTTGTCCCAATCCTCTTTGCAGATCCTCTCCAAGTCATTAAGGTTTCAAGACTGATGTTTGGCAACTCAAACCTTCAGCTCCCTTCACAAATTTTCTATGGGATTAAGGTCTGGAGATTGGCTAGGCCACTCCAGGACCTTAATGTGCTTTTTCTTGAGCCAGTTCTTCGTTGCCTTGGCCGTGTGTTTTGAGTCATTGTCATGCTGGAAAACCCATCCACGACCCATCTTCAATGTCTTGGCTGAGGGAAGGAGGTTCTCACCCAAGATTTGACGGTACATGGTCCTGTCCATCATCCCTTTGATGCGATGCAGTTGTCCTGTCCCCTTAGCAGAAAAACACCCCCAAAGCATAATGTTTCCACCCCTATGTTTGACGGTGGGGATGGTGTTCTTGGGGTCATAGGCAGCATTCCTCCTCTTCCAAACACGGCGAGTTGAGTTGATGACAAAGAGCTTGATTTTGGTCTCATCTGACCACAACACTTTGACCCAGTTCTTCTCTGAATCATTTAGATGTTCATTGGCAAACTTCAGACTGGCCTATACATGTGCTTTCTTGAGCAGGGGGACCTTGCAGGCGCTGCAGGATTTCAGTCCTTCACGGCGTAGTGTGTTAGCAATAGTTTTCTTGGTGACTATGGTCCCAGCTGCCTTGAGATCATTGACAAGATCCTTCTGTGTACTTCTGGGCTGATTCCTTACCGTTCTTATGATCACTGAAACTCCACAAGGTGAGATCTTGCATGGAGCCCCAGGCCGAAGGAGATTGACAGTTATTTTGTGTTTCTTCCATGTGTTAATAATCGCACCAACTGTTGGCGATGGTCTTGTAGCCCATTCCAGCCTTGTGTAGGTCTACAATCTTGTACCTGACATCCTTGGACAGCTCTTTGGTCTTAGCCATGGTGGAGAGTTTGGAACTGGCTGATTGATTGCTTCTGTAGACAGGTGTCTTTTATACAGGTAAACTGAGATTAGGAGCATTCCCTTTAAGAGACATTTTTGAAATGTGTTTTTCTGGATTTTTTTTTGTTGTTGTTCTGTCTCTCACTGTTTAAATAAACCTACCATAAAAATTATAGCCTGATCATTTCTTTGTCAGTGGGCAAACGTACAAAATCAGCAGGGGATCAAATTATTTCAACCCATTGATCCCCACTGAAGTCCATTATACAGAGTAAAATCCTGGAATGTTTTCCTCAAAAACCTTAATTTTTTTCGACTGAAGAAAGAAGGACATGCATTTGAAATCCTCCACGCGAGTCTTGTAAAAAGTACCTTTTAGATTCAGATTTAAATATTTATGTACAGTTTGTAACAAAATAATGTAAATCCAGCCTTTTTTGAAAAACACAGCTCATGACATTTTCTCAGTCTTCATTGATTTCGAACAGTTGCTGTTGTTTAATAGTGTTTCTCGAGCTCTGGGCTTTTCAAGCATCTGATCATTGTCGTCTAAGGAGTCAGACACGGTCTCCATGACACAAACAGCACTTAGAAAAGGTCAGCCATGCCTGCAGACAGCTATAAACACTGTAATAGAGCAGGCGAGTTCCTTCATCTCTCTCTTTGCTTCTCTTTTTCTCTCCGCCCCTCCTTCCTCCACATCTCCTAATGTGTGTTTGTTTCAGAGCAGTGTGAGCGTGGGATTGTGGGAATGGATTAGATGATCTCTTTTGCTCCATTTGGTGGAGTACCTCCCTCTTCTTTTTAGCTGTTTTACCCTTGTGCTCTCTCTCTCTTTCTCTCTCCCTCTCTCTATCCATCCATCTATCAGAGAAGATTCATGGCCTAACCAGGCTCAGTAAACGAGTCTGACAGTTGTGCCCACAAGCCATAATTTTAAAAATGACAAGTTTGAGGTGCCATGAAATTATCAATGTCAGCCAGCAGGCAGCCACCACTCAGGGTTAAAAAGAGATTTGATCTTTTCTTTCTCTTTTTCTGCATCCTTTCTACAGCCTCTATTTTTTCTGAACTACTTCATCTTTTCTTTCCCCCACTCAGCATCCTCCTGATACTACTTTTTATCCCTCTATTTCTTTCCCTGTCTCTTTCAGTAAATATTTAAGGATGTGTGCTGATTTTGGCAGTTGAGTAGGTGTTTCTGAGTCACTCTGCTGCTAGACCTTTAGCTGAGTGCTACGGATGCATGGACACACACACACACACACACACACACACACACACATTCACCTCAAGACATGTTATAATGATTTAATTCCTGTTTTTGTCTGATGTCTCAGAAGAGGTTTTCTTGTTTGCTTTATAGCGATGTTAACTATACATGGAGAACTAGAAATGCCACTTATGCATGAATCAGTTATCAATTTATTCAAATGTAAAGAGGTCACAAACTGACAAATACATATAAATTAAACATGAACTAATTTTAAAAAATTAACCTTTTAAATGTTATTTTAAAAAGCATAAAAAACATCATTTGCAGATTGCTTTTCTTGCATTTAAAGGTGATTCACATGGATTAAATAAACAGTTTGAAATGTCTGTTTATTTGTCAGTTTCGTTTTTAAAATTACTGCATTCATGATTATTTCTCCTTTCTATTTTTAAAGTGACACTCCTGGTGAAGGGTGAATTAGTTAAATGCACATACAGTTGAAGTCAAAAGTTTACATACACCTTGCAGAATCCGCAAAATGTAAATTATTCGACCAAAATAAGAGGGATTGTGCAAAATGCATGTTACTTTTTTATTTAGTACTGACCTGAATAAGATATTTCACATCAAAGATGTTTACATATAGTTCACAAGAGAAGATAATAGTTTAACAATTTAGAAATTTATAAAAAATGATCCTGCTTAGGTTCCACAGATTCTTTGGTTTTTCAGCGTTTTTGTGTATTTGAACCCTTTCCTATAATGACTATGATTTTGAGATCCATCTATTCAAACTGAGAACAACTAAGGGATCCATATGCAACTATTACAGAAGGTTCAAATGCTAACTAATGCTTCAGAAGGGAAAAATGCATTAAGGGGTGAAAACTTTTTGATTTGAAGAGGGTACATTTAACTTATTTTGTCTTATAAGAAACATTTAAGCATCTTCTGTAGCTTCTAAAGGGCAGTACTAAATGAAACAAATCTGATATTGAGGCAAAATAAGAAATATGTACACATCTTTATTCTGTTCAAAAGTTTACACCCCTGGCTCTTAATGCAATGTGTTTCCTTCTGAAGCATCAGTGAGCGCTTGAACCTTCTGTAATAGTTGCATATGAGTTCCTCAGTTGTCCTCAGTGTGAAAAGATGGATCTCAAAATCATACAGTCATTGTTGGAAAGGGTTCAAATACACAAAAAAGCTGAAAAACCAAAGAATTTGAAGAAAGAAAGAGACCTGAAGGACAGTTCTGAAAATCCGCAGGCAGTTTAACAGTTCAGGACAACCAAGGGACTCATGAACAACTATAACTAAACAACAACAACAAAAAACAAACAAACAAACAAACAAACACACATCTGTGCATCATTCAGGTAACAACACAGTATTAAGAATGAAGTGTATGTAAACTTTTGAACAGGGCCATTTTTATGAATTCAACTATTATTATCTCTTGTAGACTATATGCAAATGTCTTTTATGTGAAATATCTTATTCAGGTCAGTACTAAATAAAAAATAACATGCGTTTAGTATGATCCCTCTTATTTTGATAAACTAATTAACATTTTGCAGATTCTGCAAGGTGTGTGTAAACTTTTGATGTAGAAATGTGCAAATAGACAGCACTGTAGTGAATCCCCTGTCTTTGTTAGCAAATGCAGGGACCCTGTTACAAATGTCATTTTTTAACTATGATCTTTTCCACAAGACTATGCTTTTGTGTTGATAGAGTCCCTTGGATGCTTTTGAGGTTCTGATTCATGCATTTGAGACAAACTTCAGACTTTCATCATTGATTTCTGCATCTCCTTGTGTTTGTAGGTCTGGAGTTCGCCTACTCCGCAGCCCCGCGCTCCATGCAGAGCGCTATAATGGGCCTGTTCTTCTTCTTCTCTGGCATCGGCTCCTTTGTGGGATCCGGACTACTTGCTATCGTTTCTCTCAGAATCATCGGCTGGATGTCCTCGACTACAGACTTCGGTAAGACTTGTGTGAGAGAACGAGTGTGTTAGAAGATGCATGAATAGCACTGCACAGCATAAGGTCTGGGATGAAACAGATGTAGCTCACCTAGTTTTTGAAAAGTTATCTGTTTTGAATGAGTGTGCTCATGAATATAAATGCAAGAGAGTGTGTGGGTCAGGATTTTGCCTGCATTGAAGTGGCACAAAATGTCCCATAATGATCGCCAGACCTAAAATTAAATACACTGTGGGGACTTGCATACTTAATTGCGACTTAATGAAAATGTAAAATGCATAAAGGTTTGTGAGGGTCAGACAAGATAGAAATAATAATTTAGCTCAGTATGAACACAATACAAGTCCTATTACAGCATTTTGGCTTTCTAAGAAACACAACGTTGATTCCATCGTCATTTATAAACCGAATAATATTAAATTACCCTGAAAATCAATGACTTGCATGTTCCATCTTGATGAATGAAATCGATGATGAAAGATGATCCCTGATCAGCATTCTGCCTAAATGCGATTTATTGTAATTATGCCAAGAGGAAGAGAGGTCATACCTTTCAGTTCTCGGTTGTGTCAGAGATGAAGTGAAGAGGTGAGCACATGTGCTTGATGGATGATGTGTGTTTTATGTGTGTGTGCACGTACGACGGCTTGAGTGCAGTCATCTCTAACTAAGCCCGAAAGGTGACTGCCCATTCGGCCAATGTTTACGTTTGAGTGTGTATCCTGCGCAATAAAAAGTGTCATATTTTCTCATCCTTTTGGATGATTGATGATACGTGTAGAAAAGTCACATAGAAGCGATATATCAGACACAGATTTAAACATTGCAAGCGTTGTTGCATCATATTCTATTGTTTATTGTATACATTTGTCTCTGCTTCCATCTTTTCAGAAAGCCATCTTTATTGTGCTTAAACAACCCGCAGACAGCAGTTATTGTGATGTATACAGTGACATCCAGATTATTAACTGAAAATATTGCATAGTCTCCTGTAATAGTTCAAGATTTCTTTCCTTTAGATCAGTTTCCATTGTCACTTCATATCATACAGGAAGACTAAATCGAAATTGACCTCTGATTTCTTAACCCTTGTGCGACCTTATGGACATTTTTGTCCATTTCAGTTTTGTTTTTTGTTATAAGTGTGTCTGCGTTAATGCCAACTACATACATTTTGGCTCAGGTGTTTATTTTTATTGATTTTTTTAATATTTCACCCTCATTTCCTTCAAAAAAATCAATTTTACCCTCCGTACAAAAAATACTCACACTCAGGACCTTAAGGACAAAAATGTCCACATTCAAACCCAGGGCCATTTGACTATAAAATGATGCAATATTTGCTAATAGACATTTATTCTATCGGCAAGGCTTCAAATTTTAAATTTTTACCTTTTTTTTACTAGATTGTGCCATTTTTTCAAATTTGGCATATACAGGTCCTTCTCAAAAAATTAGCATATTGTGATAAAGTTCATTATTTTCTGTAATGTACTGATAAACATTAGACTTTCATATATTTTAGATTCATTACACACAACTGAAGTAGTTCAAGCCTTTTATTGTTTTAATATTGATGATTTTGGCATACAGCTCATGAAAACCCAAAATTCCTATCTCAAAAAATTAGCATATTTCATCCGACCAATAAAAGAAAAGTGTTTTTAATACAAAAAAAGTCAACCTTCAAATAATTATGTTCAGTTATGCACTCAATACTTGGTCGGGAATCCTTTTGCAGAAATGACTGCTTCAATGCGGCGTGGCATGGAGGCAATCAGCCTGTGGCACTGCTGAGGTGTTATGGAGGCCCAGGATGCTTCGATAGCGGCCTTAAGCTCATCCAGAGTGTTGGGTCTTGCGTCTCTCAACTTTCTCTTCACAATATCCCACAGATTCTCTATGGGGTTCAGGTCAGGAGAGTTGGCAGGCCAATTGAGCACAGTAATACCATGGTCAGTAAACCATTTACCAGTGGTTTTGGCACTGTGAGCAGGTGCCAGGTCGTGCTGAAAAATGAAATCTTCATCTCCATAAAGCTTTTCAGCAGATGGAAGCATGAAGTGCTCCAAAATCTCCTGATAGCTAGCTGCATTGACCCTGCCCTTGATAAAACACAGTGGACCAACACCAGCAGCTGACATGGCACCCCAGACCATCACTGACTGTGGGTACTTGACACTGGACTTCAGGCATTTTGGCATTTCCCTCTCCCCAGTCTTCCTCCAGACTCTGGCACCTTGATTTCCGAATGACATGCAAAATTTGCTTTCATCCGAAAAAAGTACTTTGGACCACTGAGCAACAGTCCAGTGCTGCTTCTCTGTAGCCCAGGTCAGACGCTTCTGCCGCTGTTTCTGGTTCAAAAGTGGCTTGACCTGGCGCCTGTACACGGTGGCTCTGGATGTTTCTACTCCAGACTCAGTCCACTGCTTCCGCAGGTCCCCCAAGGTCTGGAATCGGTCCTTCTCCACAATCTTCCTCAGGGTCCGGTCACCTCTTCTTGTTGTGCAGCGTTTTCTGCCACACTTTTTCCTTCCCACAGACTTCCCACTGAGGTGCCTTGATACAGCACTCTGGGAACAGCCTATTCGTTCAGAAATTTCTTTCTGTGTCTTACCCTCTTGCTTGAGGGTGTCAATGATGGCCTTCTGGACAGCAGTCAGGTCGGCAGTCTTACCCATGATTGCGGTTTTGAGTAATGAACCAGGCTGGGAGTTTTTAAAACCCTCAGGAATCTTTTGCAGGTGTTTAGAGTTAATTAGTTGGTAACACTTTACAATAAGGTTCTTTAGTTAACATTAGTTAACCACATTAGTTAACATTAACTAATAATGAACTGCACTTATACAGCATTTATTCATCTTTGTTAATGTTAATTTCAACATTTACTAATACATTATTAAAATCTTGTTAACATTAGTTAATGCAGCGTGAACTAACATGAACAAACAATGAACAACTGTATTTTCGTTAACTAACGTTACAAAAGATTAGTAAATACAGTAACAAATGTGTTGCTCATGGTTAGTTCATGTTAGTTAGTACATTAACTAACGTTTAACTAATGAACCTTATTGTAAAGTGTTACCAATTAGTTGATTCAGATGATTAGGTTAATAGCTCGTTTAGAGAACCTTTTCATGATATGCTAATTTTTTGAGATAGGAATTTTGGGTTTTCATGAGCTGTATGCCAAAATCATCAATATTAAAACAATAAAAGGCTTGAACTACTTCAGTTGTGTGTAATGAATCTAAAATATATGAAAGTCTAATGTTTATCAGTACATTACAGAAAATAATGAACTTTATCACAATATGCTAATTTTTTTAGAAGGACCTGTAGAAGAAATACTCACTTTATACGTGTTTTCTGCGTATGCATATTATAGTCTTATTATAGAGTCGATTGGAAAAATAATGCAGCTATAATTGTGTGGGTATGTTGGTAAGGATGTCAGAGTGTGGTTTGCATTTGTTTACTGAAAATTTTTACTGTAATTAGTTTGAAAGAAATTATATTGTACTGGCAATCAAAAATCCCACTCATTGTATATGAGACACACCCTTGGCAGGGTCATAGGGCCATGTGAAAACTATGAATAAGGTCAAATAAGGTTAATGAGCTTTGGGGATTTTTGTTTTTCACCCAAACACACATCTTAATCCTTGATTGCACTTTTTCATTTGTTATTGTTTTTGTACAGAGATAAAAGGTGAGCTAAAATTTGATGTAGAAGTTCAGAAGCCCCTAAACACATTGTTTTTGTTTTCACCACAAGAAAATGCTGATTGTTTAGTCTGGTAGATTTTATACAAAGTTTCAGTGTTCGCACAGCCAAACATATACATATTTGGTGCTTGAGGGCTTGGTCATTTCATTGTTTGCAAGATGAAGAGACATTACTTAGGTGAGGAAGCTCTGGAGCTAGTGTTGCCCACTGACAGTGAGCATTATGTAAAGAAACCAAGCATTAAAATTCTGAAAATAAACGAATGTTTGGTCATTATGAATAAAAGAGATGCTGATAAACAGTCAGTGAAAGTGGAAAAAAATATTAATATATAAGTTAATATATAGTTAATAATATATAGTTTTTTTTTTTAAATCTGACACTACATAAAAATTATAAATGCCTCAAAATTAATGTTGTTGTTCTTCACTGACACAACCAAGAAGCTAATAAGCAAAGAAAAAAAAATCTGTTTAGCATTTAGTATATGGAAATTAACTACTATTTTTCATTTTTTCTTAAAAAACACCTGTGGCATTATGTAAATAATCCAGCATTTCAAGGGTTACAATTCTGAAAATTAATGAATGTTTGGTATCTATGGATAGAACAGATGCTGGTTAAAAAATCAACATCAGTGAAAGTGGAAAAAAATATTAATAAATCATATTTTTAGTTTTTGGACATTTTAAACTTTTTTGAACGCACAAGGGTTAAAAGAACGTCCCTAGTCTATGCATCAATCGTCAATACATTGCTATTTTGTAGAAAAAAAATGTTTTCATACTTTCATCAAAGTGTAATAACTCCACAGTACCTCCTAAAGGCAAAAGAGCAATATCAACCAATAATATCACAGCCTATATTTCACCCCCACCCACTTTTCAGGATCCAATCAAATCCAGATAAAGTAAATCAAGTCCTGTCCTACATTTTCTGCTGAGTAGTCTGTTTCGCTTATAAATGTGCCACATGTGTTGTCAAAGGCAGTTTCATGTTGTAAGTAAAGTAAACTTTCGAAGTGCCAGGAGAAAGAAAGCCGTACCTGAGTGCCAGGTCTCGTATTATGAATGCACATGCTAATTGATGGTCATGTCAGGCTTACACCAGAATCGGTTTGTAAATCTGTCGCAGTGGGGACGATGAATAGCACAAAGGAGACAGTAGATGGATGTGATTTCCATCGCAGTGACAGCTCAATGGTCCAGATGTACTCCCACCCATTCTGAGTATCTGAGGCAAATGAACAGTTTACGCACAAACTACTTCAGCACCCATTAATACAGCACACCAAGACAGGTGTGAGGCATTTCTTCTAATGGCAGCAGTGAGAGTGCATTTACTTTAAATCTGTCCCTCTTTGCTCTGTTTGTTTGGCAGGCATCATTGGGATATTAGAGTGGGTCTTAATATGAATTATATGACACATTTTTTCTCCACTTTCAGTGATAGAAGAGAGTGGACAGGAAATGAGAAGTTGAAGAAACAAAATTGACTCTGAAGGAGTCAAACCTGCAATGTGCAAATGAGAATTATGTAACACTTCGATTTTTCTTAATGCCATTTTAGTGATATTAGGGCAGGAAATTATGAGGACAAATGAAAGGAACTGAATTGGGATATGATACAGCCAGACTTTAACCTGCAATGTCCATATGAGCACTTTAATATGATTTCTTTCTTGACAAATTGCTATTCCTTTTTAGTTTTTGCCTTTTTTTTAACCCTATGACACACTGAGCCGATGGTTGACCAGAGTTGGTGTTGCCAAGTCTGCTGTTTTCTTGTGGAATTGGGCTACTTTAAAGGATTAGTTCACTTCCAGAACAAAAATGTACAGATAATTTACTCACCCCCTTGTCGTCCAAGATGTTCATGTCTTTCATTCTTCAGTCATAAAAAAAATGTTTTTTTTTTTTTTGAGGAAAACATTTCAGGAATTTTCTCCATATAGTGCACTTCTATGGTGCCCCCGAGTTTGAACTTCCAAAATGCAGTTTAAATGCAGCTTCAAAGGGGTCAAAACGATCAGTTGATGAAGAATGGTCTTATTTAGTGAAACGTTCGGTTATTTTCTAAGAAAAATTACAATTTATATTAGTGGTGGGCCGTTATCGGCGTTAACGTGCTGCGTTAACGTGAGACTCTTATCGGGCGATAAAAAAAATATCGCCGTTAATCTATTCTCAAAGTTGGGTTGGGAGCTGGGTCTAAAATACCCAAGATATGATGACTTTAACCTTGATATTTTATCGCGGATGATGTATACCTAGTCGAATTGCACTGTAGGGGGCGAGAACGAGTCTTCAACTTCTGTGAAATTACCACATCAAATGAGACGTGCAAACATTGATGCAGTTATGAAGCTGCTTCAGGGCAGGTGCGTTGCTAGACCCTTTTTACTGGGGCACGTGAGTTATAATTTACTTTGATAATCCCGAAATAAAGACATTAAACTATATGCAACAACTGAATTGACGCTTCTAAAAGCAACGCAGTTTAATCGAAGACTATGCACGCAGAAATCCATGCCCGGATTGATTGTATTTAACGGCAACGCGCACGTCGTGCAGCCTTTTGCGCAGAAGTACTTGGTTACACAAGTTTGTATAGGTAATTATGTTGTAAATGCAATTGTCAAGCAGTTTGTGATGCATTTTGGAAACAGGAGATGAGCGCCTGATCTAATGCGCCACCTGGCCCGTTCTCGAAGACTTACTTTTAGTCATTATTTGGGTAGCACACATATTCTGAATTTAAATTAGCCATTTTAATCTAGATTAATCTAGATTAATTCCAAGATTTAATCTAGATTAATCTAGATTAAAAAAATTAATCTATGCCCACCCCTAATTTATATACTTTTTACAGGTTTCGTACAAGGTGCTTAAAGTGCTTGAAGTACTTGAATTTGACTTTTTTAAATTTAAGGCATGGAAAACTCTAGAAAATAACAATATTCCCAATGAGGTACTTGAAAAGTGCTTGAATTATTAAAAGACAATGTATCTATAAAATAGGTGTTGAATTTTGTCAATAAGCACATATCGTTTCACGCAAAATAAAAAAAAAATCTTAAAATGTTCACTTATTTCAGTTAATGTCAAAAAACAATCAAGCTAAGCAAGTGTTACTGACAGTGTCGTGTGAATATGGCTGAAGATGCAAAAAGAGGAACAGTTGAACCAAATTAATTGAGTCAATTACACTGGAACTGCTCCGATTGATTTAAACTTGTGACTGCGATCATTTGTGTCAAGTGATTCACTAACAAAAACCAGATCAAATTCAAAGGGCCATTCATTTTCGAATTTCGGCATCGCTTGTAATGATTTTAAAAAGCATGTAGTGATGGGTGAATCAGTTAAACCATTGCATCGCAAAATGATTAACTGTTTGTGAAGTATTTAGCAAATTAATTGATTTAAATCAAATAATATGCTATTTGAAGTCGCTTAAGAACGTGGATCACAAATCATTTAATTCAGTTCGGGGTTTCGGCACTTTTTTTTTTTTGAAACTGTGTATATAATATATATAAAACAAAGTATACACAAAAGCACAAAAAATTAACAGTGGTTTTACTTTTAGTAAAAGTTTAGTACACTTTCTAATACTAAAACTGCATGTTTCACTTAATCTTTGTCATTTATTAGTATTTTAGTGTTTTTATTTGTCTGTTTCTCTTTTTTTTAGAAGTAAAAAGTAGTGCTTGAAAAGTCCTTGAAAGTCCTGGAACTTAATTTGACATATTTTTAACCCTGTTTTTGACCTTAAATGCATCTTGTCTAGCTCTGCGATGCACATGCGTACTCTGTGCACTTCGGTTTAATACAGTTAGGGTATGTCGAAAAACTGCCATCTCATTCTCCTCCAACTTCAAAATCATCCTACATTGCTGCAGAAACGCCCTTTACAGAAAAAAAGTAAAACCGTAATATCTTAAACGGGAGTGCACATGCGCATCACAGAGCTAGACAAGACAAGCATTTGTGGTTTTAAAAAAAGTGTATCAAATTTTACGTTTTTTTTTTTTTTTTTTAGAAAATAACAGATCGTTTCACTAGATAAGGCCCTTCTTCCTCGACTGGGATCGCTTAGAGCCCCTTTGAAGCTGCATTTAAACTGCATTTAGGCACCATAGAGGTCCACTATATGGAGAAATTTCCTGAAATGTTTTTCTCACAAAACATAATTTCTTTATTACTGAAGAAAGAAAGACATGAACATCTTGAATGACAAGATTCTGTTATTATCTGTAAATTTTTGTTCTGGAAATAAACTAATCCTTTAACACTGTTTCTGCGGGTTGTTTTTAATGTCCGTGGGTTGAAGTGACCCCAATAACATTGTTTAGCCCCTGAAATGTGAACTGTTCCACAGGAACCCTGCCAAAAACACATGTATTTTACCTCTGGAATGCGATTTTGACTTTTTTAGTTTTGAGTAGCAATTGGGTGGGTTTTGTTGTTAAAACCTGGCAACCCTGGCCAGAGTCAGTCCATCACTAAACATCTATCAGCTATCATCTATCAGAGTTTTTGCAGTGTGTTCCACACCGTTGGTGGCTTTTTGGCTGGTTGAGCATGTTAAATCAACTTTGGGCAGTTGCTGAGAGATCACTCTGATTGGGTGTTCAGCTTGGAGAACCAGGGCGTGAAAATAAAAATAAAAAAGATGAAAGCAAGCAAAAACGATAAAGTCAAGAGGACACACACCAGATGCTCGTTGTATTTTACATCTTCATCTTACCTGAACATTCCAATACGCAGATATAACAACTAGTGGTCGACTGATATGGATTTTTTTTTTTGATGGCCGCTGCTGATATCTTATAGAGCAGGGCAGCTGATGACTGATATAAAGCTGATATATAATATCACAACATTAAAAGACATCTATTATGCCCCTTTTTACAAGATGTAATATTGGTCTTGGGTGTTCCCTGAATGTGTCTGTGAAGTTGCATCTCAGAGTACCGCACAGATAATTTATTTTAACATGTGGAAAATGTCATTTTTGGGGCGTGTCTAAAAAAGGAGCTGTTTTGGTGTATATCACTTTAAATGCAAATGAGCAGCATATTCCTGCCCCGTCTTTAGAAGAGGGCATAGCGTATACATCTCTGCTTTGCATACCTACAACAATAAACAGTCAGTAGAAGCAACATGACTGAGAGTGAGAGAACTGGTGTTCAGCCATACATGAATGAACCAGAGTCATACACAGATGAAGGAGAGACTCTGGCAGAAGAAACACCTATAAGAATAAACCAGGATGTCTCAGAATGGTTATTTGAATTGGGATACGATGCAGCTGGACTCAATGTCCAATGTCCAGTTATAAAGTCAGAGTTACTAGATACTGACTTTTTTCTTGCAATTACGGGTTTATATCTCACAATTCATACTTTTTTTTACAATTCTGACTTTTTTTCAGAATTGGATGAGTTATAATGCATTACAATTGTGAGTTATAGTCAGAATTGCGAGCTACTGACTTTTTCACGCAATTGCAAGTTTGTATCTCAGTTCTTTTTTCTTTAAATTGTGAGTATACATCCTTCTGGAACAGATTTAAATGTGCAGTTGCGTGTTATAAAGTCAGAATTGTGAGATAAACTTGCAGTTCTGAGTAATAAACTCACAATTCTAAGATATAAAGTCGCAATTCAGAGAAATAAGGTCAGAATTGCGAGATATAAACAATTGTGAGTTTTGAAATCAGAATTGTGACAAATAAAGTTTTCAGAGTTGCGTAATATAAACTCTAAATTCTGACTGTTTCCTCAGAATTGTGAGATTAAAAAAAAAAAAAAAGAATTAGAATTGTGTTTATATCTCACAATAACTTGCAATTCTGAGAAATAAGGTCAGAATTATGAGATATAAACTCACAGTTAAAGTCAGAGTTGCGAGAGACTTTTTTTCTAGCAATTGCGGATTTATATCTCGCAATTTTTACTTTTTTTTTCTTACAATTCTGACTTTTTCTCCGAATTGCGTGATGTAGACTCACAATTGAGAATTATAGTCAGAATTGCGAGCTACTGACTTTTTCACGCAATTGCAAGTTTATATCTCTCAATTCTTACTTTTTTCTTGCAATTGCGAGTATACATCTCGCAATTCTGACTTTTTTTCCTCAAAATTGCATGATACAAACTCGCAATTCTGACTTTTTTCTCAGAATTGTGAGATAAACTCGCAATTGCGTGAAAAAGTCAGTAGCTTGCAGTTCTGACTATAATTCTCAATTGTGAGATTTATAGTTGTAAGTTATAAAATCCAATTTTGAGGAAAAAGAGACTGAGAAATAAAGTTAGAATTGTGAGATATAAACTCACAATAGGAGTTATAAAGTCAGTGTTGTGAGATATTGACTCAATTCTCAATTCTTTTTTTTCTTGCAATTGCGAGTATACATCCCACAATTCTGATTTTTTTTCTCAGAATTGCATGACACAAACTTGCAATTCAGACTTTTTTCTCAGAATTGTGAGATAAACTCGCAATTGCGAGTTATGAAGTCAGAATTGTGAGATATAAACTTGCAAATCTGACTTTTTTCTCAGAACTGTGAGATATAAAGGTGCAACTGCATGTTATAAAGTCAGAATTGTAAGATAAACTTGCAGCTATGAGTAATAAACTCGCAATTCTGAGAATTAAGGTCAAAATTGCATGATATAAACAATTGTGAGTTTTGAAGTCAGAATTGCGAGAAATAAAGTCACAGTTCTGACTCTTTTTTTCAAAATTGCGTGATATAAGCTCTCAATTCTGACTGTTTTCTCAGAATTGTGGGATTTAAACTCACAATTTGTGAGTTATAGTCCAATTTTGAGGAAAAAAAGACTGATATATTCTTACAATTGTGTTTATACCTCAAAATTCTGATTTAATAATTCACAATTCTGAGAAAAAAAGATATAAATCTCAATTCTGTGAAATAAGGTCAGAATTACAAGATATGAACACAATTTTTTCACTCACACCTCGCAATTCTTACTTTTTTCTTACAATTCTGACTTTTTCTCAGAATTGCATGATATAGACTCAATTGCGAGTTATAGTCAGAATTGCGAGCTACTGACTTTTTCACACAATTGCGAGTTTTTATCTCTCAATTCTTTTTTTCTTGCAATTGCGTCTTTTTTCAAGTGACTTTTTTTCTCAGAATTGCATGATACAAACTCGCAACTCTGACTTTTTTCTCAGAATTGTGAGATAAACTTGCAGTTCTGAGTAATAAACTTGCAATTCTGAGATATCAGAATTGTGAGTTTTGAAATCAGAATTTGCGAGAAATAAAGTCACAGTTCTAACTTTTTTTTTTCAGAATTGTGTGATATAAACTTTCAATTCTGACTTTTTTTCTTGCAATTCTGACTTTTTTTTCTCAGAATTGTGAGACTTAAACTCGTAATTGTGAGTTATAAAGTCCAATTTTGAGGGGAAAAAAAGACTGATATATTCTTAGAATTGTGTTTATATCTCACAATTCTGAAATAATAACTCACAATTCTGAAAAAAAATTTGCTAGATACAATATACACTAACAGTCAAAAGTTTGGACACACTTCCCCATTCTCTTTAATGGGGAAGTGTGTCCAAACTTTTGACTGGTAGTGTATACTCGCAATTCTCAGAAAAGTCTTTATTTTTCACAATTGCATTTTTTTTTCCAGAAATGCGAGTTTGTCTTGCATTTATGACTTTAACTTGCAATTATGAGTTTATATCACACAATTCTGAGAAAAAAAGTCAGAATTGTGATATGTAAACACGCAATTGCAATAAAAAAGTAAAAATTGTGAGATAAAAAGTCGCTATTGCCTTTCTCAATTTTTTTTTTTATTCAGTGGAATAATGGGCTTTCATAGAGAGAGGACTAGAAGTGATGTAAAGCTGTATGGGATAAGGATATGATGTGAGCCAGTTTCAAACCTGCAAATATGTCTCATATTCTCTCCTTCTTCCTCCAAGTGAAGATGACACCTGCAGACTATCACACACTTGTAAAATCTGAATTAGATGCCCAGGATGACTTTGTGTCTGAACAACAGGATGGATCGGTCTGGGTTTCATGTTGATGTTGTTTTATTTTTGGCCAGTAACATAATGTTATTCTTTATCTCTGCTGGCTACTCCATTACTGTTCTCTCTCCGTGTTTCCTGTGGTGTTGGACTCTGCAGGAAACGAAGAGAGAGAGAGCGAATTATTCAGCATTGAGTAGAGAACTTTCAAAGTGTATGTACACAGGCTCTATCCAAGCCTGTGGCGTGCCTGCGGATGCATATACAGACTCCAACTTTTATAGGATCAGATGCCCAGGTATTAATCACTAGCTGCAGGGCCTGATTACCCAGCATTCAGCTCAGTAACACACTCTCTAGCAGTTACTTTCACAAATTTGAGCGTCCTCCCAGTATACCGTTTAGCAGATCAAACTAACCTCTCAGGTTGCATGTGAGGGCGAGTTCGACACACACAAATCCTACAGCGCTGATAATCTTTGTAACACTGGAGGCAATTGGCCCACAGGGCTATCGGCTACAGCTCACAACATCACGGGATCACTTATCGTTCTGATCACCAGAGAGCTTCCATGGTTCCCATAGGCTAACAGGTGTAAATCTGCAACTTGTCATACATCCATACTAATCCTGCATTGCTTTTGGCATGCTAAAGGCAAAAGACAGACAATCTCCACTTGTTTTTATCAATGTAGTTTTTTCTTTTTCCTTTTTTTGGATATTTTTAGTGTCTGTACTTAACATGTCGTGCTGACACAGTTCTAGCTGTTAGACAGTTTGCATGATAAAACTCTCTCAAAGGTGTTTTATTTTTTTTTTTAATTCATGCATTTTTCATGCGTCACAACTTATACTGTTTTATTTGAGTGTCTTGGGCCATGGGTACTGTGTTTTTAAAATGTCAGGTTAAAATAACTTTTAAAAACATGTCTGAGGAACCCTGCATTCTTCGCAATTCTGTTGTTCCTCTTCTTGCGTCTTATGTAAAGTTCCCCAAAGAATCCTAATCTGATTTGGGTCTAGTGAAGTTGAAGACTTAGAGAAGACTTTCTAGTTCACCCAAAAAAGGAATATTTTGTCATCATTTATTCACCCTCAAGTTGTTCTAAACCTGTATGAGTTTCCTTCTTCGGCTGAACACAAAAGAAGATATAAAAAGTACTATTAAGTAGCAGCAACTGTTTGGTTACCAACATTCATCAAAATGTCTTCTTTTGTGTTTCAGAAGAAGAAAATAAATGTATACATGTTTGGAACAACCTGAATGTGAGCAAACCACAAACCAGTTTTAAGTTGCATGGGTATATTTGTAGCAATAGCCAAACATACATTGAATGGGTCAAAATGATCATTTTTTCTTTTGTACCAAAAATTATTAGGATATTAAAATATAAAGATCATGTTCCATAAAGATATTTTGTAAACTGCCTACTGTAAATATATCAAAACTTAATTTTTGATTAATAAAATGCTTTCCTAAGAACTTGATTTGGACAACTTTTAAGGCAATTTTTTAAAACATTTTCATTTTTTTTGCACCTTCAGATTCCAGATTTTCAAATAGTTGTCTCTCAACAAATATTGTCCTATCCTAACAAACATACATCACTGGAAAACTTATTTATTCAGCTTTCAGATGATGTATAAAACACAATTTCGAAAAATTGGTTTTGTGGTCTAGGGTCAAAAATGATGGGTAAAGTATTAATTAAAGGCACAATATGTAAGATTTCTTGATGAAAATATTCAAAAATTACCAGAACAGTGTTATATATTTTGCTGGCTTGTGTACTTAAACTGCCGTTCAAAACTTTGGGATCAGTAAGATTTTTTTTTTTGCTCATGAAGGCTGCATTTAATTTATTAAAAATACAGAAAAAAACAGTAATATTGTGAAATATTATTGTAATACTTTAAAATAGAATTCATTCCTGTGAGTGAAAGCTGAATTTTTGTATAGATGCTCCGATCAGCATTTTTGGGGCAGATTACCGATCACCAAGATCATGATCTGCCGATCATAGAATGGCAGGGGAATGGGAATCTTTTATCTATAATCTAGCAGATTTTGCACCATTTGTAGAAATGAAAATAACTAAATTAACCTTGTTGAAAAAAAAACTGTAGAAATAGGCTACAGTCAAGATCTTGAAGAACCACCAAGTTAGGGTTGTAGACGATAGTATCATGTATCGACGATAGTTAGAGATATTGCCAGTTGCTGATGCCTTTGACGATAGCAAGACGATTATTATTGTTATCCGTCAAAAAAGGCGCCTAACTTTAGCGTTGCAGTGCAGAGAGTCGGTTCTAGGATGCTTCAGAAACTTGCCGTGGTATAAACACACGCATAGAGTGGCCACGTCGCCTTAACGCGCCGCATGGGGAAGAGATTTATTCATCATACAGTGTAGATAGATAAACTGATTATAACGGGAGTGTTTTTTAAAGTGCACCTCGCGCTAGACTAGGCAACACTAGTTAGTGATGAAGTTCTTTGATAATGTAAATGTTCTTTGCTTGTTATTTGTAGCTGTTTTTTAAGATGATGTAAGGATTATATTATCCAGCATTGCACAGTCATTAGGATAAAGGTAGTAAAATGTGGTTTAGGCTGAATTAAATACGATATATCAGAATCCGTCTGTATATAGGAAACATAAACATTCACCTCAGTAACATCTGTATGCGTTCTTTAGAATTACGATGCGATAAAATGGCGCTAAACATACGCACGTGAATTACACGGGCACCGTTTCTCCTCATTCTATGTGAACTGAACTACAACATGAACTGATGACAACAATCAGACATACAGCGGTAACATTATTGCAATATGACGGGTATAGAAAGATACATTCATTTACATTCAAGCACGCACATTTACCGCTCACTGAAGATAGCAGAGAATGAAACCGAAAGTAAACTTGAACGTCTCCAGCAAAACTACAGTCAGTGCTCTGTACACCACAACTTAGTCACATGCCCAATAACAAGACTACCCTTACAAAACGAATAAGGAATTTAGTAATCATGTTGCCACTGGTAAGCTCCGCTCTGCTGTTGTTTACCTGTGCACCGTGCATGCACGTGTGAAAAAGTCGTAAAAGTAATTTACGTCAAGTGGTTGGCTTTTTTGATCAGCGCTTTTAGGGTTCGCCGATCAAGCTATTTTAAGCCAATATCGGCCGATCATGATCGGTGGCCGATCAATCGGAGCATCACTAATTTTTAGCATCATTGCTCCAGTATTCAGTGTCAAATGATCCTTCAGAAATCATTCTATGCTGATTTATTATCAATGTTGGAAACAGTTGTGCTGCTTTTAATTTCTTTCGAACCTGTGATACTTTTTTCAGTATTCTTTGATTTATGAAACGTTGAAAAAAAAACAGCATTTATTTAAAATAGAAATCTTTTGTAACAATACACTGTACACTAATGTTCAAAGTTTGTGGTTAGTAATTTTTTTTCTTTTTTTTTTGTTTGAAAGAAATTAATACTTTTATGCAGCAAGGATGTGTTAAATTGATTTTTTTTTTTTTAAGTGTTAGCAAAGACTTAAATTGTTAGAAAAGATTTCTATTTTAAATAAATGTCGTTTTAACTTTTTATTCGTCAAAGTATCCTTAAAAAAGGAGTATCACAGGATCCAAAAAAATATTAAACAGCAAAACTGTTATCAACATTGGTAATAAATCAGCATATTAGAATGATTAGAAGGATTGTGACACGGAAGACTGGAGTAATGGCTGATGAAAATTAAGCTTTACATCACCGAAATAAATTATATTTTAAAGTATATTAAAATAGGTAACTGTTACTTTAAGTTGCAGTATTTCATAAAATTGCATTTTTCTAAATTTTTGATCAAATAAATAGAACTAATAATGGAAGCATAAGAGACCTTTTTTAAAAAAAAAAACATTAAAAATCATACTGATCCCAAACTTTTGGATGCCGTCATCAAACTACACCTTTGTTTTTTTGTTTGTTTTGAATATCCACCCTCTAGCAGTGAAAATAACACACTGTGCCTTTAAGACTGATGAATCATCCAATTGTTCATGTTACCCACCTGTTCATTTTGAAACTAATCCAGTTTTGCACTTTCTCTAATGGTCTAGTTTTGTACATCCCTAAGCCCTATTCAGACTGGACTAGTTTTCCTGGATATTACAGAAATTTGCTTCACATATGTACTTTGTGATTAATCTTACATCCAAAGCAAATTTCTGTTTTTCAGCAAACATAATGGTCTTCTGAGAAATCTAATCTTATCTGAACGGAAATGTCTGTGATTGCTGATATTTTTTTTTATCACAGTGCTTCTTCTCATGAGTTTTTGACTAACTTGACTTACCATTTGTGCAGTAATCTTGCTGAATCTGTCAGTATGGATAGCATCTGACAAAAAAGTAATATAAAATTAATTAAAGAGAGGCGAATCACAAACTTCTAAGACTGACTATTCTAATATATCATATTAATATATTCTCTGCGCAGTCACATATTTTTAATGTACTACTTCTTTGAACTTGAGTGAACCTTCTGTAACTCCCACATCTAGAAAACAAACAACTCCTACCTATGTAATAAACAAGGAGATGTTAGGCTGGTCCAAATCAATACAAAATCACAGATGTTAGATAAGGCTTGTAACTAAAAAATCGTTTAGAAAGCTAGTCTCATCCACATACGGCTCTAGTGATGAGCTTCAAGAACAAAATGACAACAGAAGTGGTATCGACTGTGGTTTTCTCCGTGTGCAGAGAAAAGTTACTGTTGGACAAGAAGTTTCTTGTAGATGTGCCCTTTTACAACAAACTTTTCTGACAAACCTTTTTCTCTATTTCCCAGAAGTTGTATTACTTTTTCTCCAACATATGATGTAGGCTTTGATAAATATTTTCAGAGACATTTCCCCCTCATCCTTTATTTTATCTGCGGGGCTGCAGGTGTCAGAGTAACGGCTTTGCCTCACGGTATTGGTAAAATGAATTCTTTCAAATCTCTTGTCTGGACTCCCAGGGAGCTCCTCCATTTTTCTTTTTTCCCCACAAGGTGAAACTTGACATGTGAGTCTGTCTGATCTCAGGTCAGCTTAAAAACATGCAAAGAACCAGAGGGCCCGCAGACATGACCCTTTCTTCCTGGTCTAGAGTCTGTATCTGCCACTTACAGAAATGTCAATGTTTTAATCGAGGCCAAGAGGCTAAGGGAAGGAGAGGGTTTGTTCGCTGAATATGACAAAAGGAAAGAAAGGTGTCTTTCAAAAGAGTGCAGACAAAAGGAATATGAGTAAGAACAAGAAGATAATAGTGAAACATGTTTGTCAGCTTTATTCTGTACCTTGCCTCAAGTCATTTAGAAAAGCCTTATGGATATATAAACTACCGTTCAAAAGTTTATTAAGTTTCTTTTTTTTATGTGCTTGAAAGAAGTCTGTTTTGCTCACCAAGGCTGCATTTATTTATAACTGTTTTGTAATTTAATATACTTTAAGATGTAATTTATTCCTGTGATGGAAAAGCTATATTTTTAGCATCCATTACTCCAAGTCGTAGTACAAAAATAATACAAAATCTAACATTAAGATCATTTGTTTTTCTAATGAAACATTGTCTAACAGCGACACTAGTACAGTTACAGTAGGTAAAGTTACAACAGGTGTCCACGAGTTTTAACAGACCCCCTAAAGCATGCGGTGAGTTTGGTGGGGGGTAATTGAGAATTAATGGGGTAAAGTCAGTGAGAGGAGGCAATGCCTCCATCGCGATATGATTGGATGTGATTGGTTCGGCTGTGATTGGTTCATGCAATAAATCCCACCTTTTGTGTGTTTGTGCGTGATCCGCTTTCGCGAATCAGTCTGAATAAACAGTATTATCGAGTTAATGGTAAGACTAATGTAAAAAGTAAGTAAACAGCTCACCACTTACATATAACCACTTTGTTAAATCAAAATAAGGCTTAAAATGGCATGAAAACATGATCTGTGGGAGTTTTTAGTCAGTAATCGGTTGAAATTTAAGGTAAATCGCCATGTCTGTGACCAATATTTGCCAAGCTTTGATGACTGGTGATCCGAAAAATTTAAAATAGAAATAAAAAGAATAGCTAAACATAAATTCGCAAATAATGAGGACTCTACCTCTTTTATTAAAAATAGTAGTATCCCTGTAAATACAGTTTTTTGTATATTTATTAATTTAAGTACTCAGTACTTCTGTAAATGTATGTAAACCTTGTTTATATTACAGTATTTATGTTACAACTTGGACGGCAAAGCCATCTAGTTTCGTTTGCTTTAAGCAGGTACCATTTATTCGTAGTTGTGACACTGTTGCTTACAGAAATCCCCCCAGACAAGAGAGTCATAAAATATGAACATCTCTGCGTTTGCAGACCCTGACAAATGGCATTGAACTCTGTGTGCTGACTCGTGTAATCTCCTGTAGGAAAGCCGTCAAGGCATCAGGACGAGTAGCGCTGAAATATTGTTGTTGGGATTGGCACACACAGATAGTGCCAAGAGGGGAAAGAGCTGTTGTGATGTGAGCATCATGCTTATTTGTTAGGGCGCATTTCCGCGTGTCGAAAGCAAAGACGTTTGCTCCGACCTCTGTCCGTCTCCCTGCATAATGTGTTCTGGTCAGAGACATACCTATCAAAAAATGGCTGTTGAAAATTCATCTTTGCCATCACAGGAAAAAAATTACATACACCTTGAAGTATCAGCAAAATGTTGATTATTTTACCAAAATAAGGGGGATCATACAAATTGCATGTTTTTTTTATGTAGTACTGACCTGAATAAGATATTTGACATAAATGTTTACATATAGGCCACAAGATAAAATAATTTTTATGTTCAAAAGTTTACATACACTTGATCCTTAATACTGTGTTGTTACCTGAATGATCCACAGCTGTTTTTTTTAACCCCAGTTAAAATGACTCTATTATAGCTTGATCTGGAACAAGTTCTGCATTACAAAAAGCCAATCAGTTGAAACAGAAAATGTAAAGTAAATTTTAATTATCCTGTTGTCCTTTTTTTCTTTTCCTTAACGTTTCCACCTAAATAAATCAAGCTATGCTTTTTCAATCTCCACATTTCTCTCTTACTCTGCCAAACATTTATGAGGCCAGTTAATGTCTTTTATGGGCAGCTCTTGTTTTGTCTTTTGTGGACATAATTGGAAACTCTGCAAGTGTTTGGCAGCCTGTTGTGTCTCTAATGAGGAGTGTGTGGCCAGCAAAAGCATTGAGAAATAAATGAAGACAAACCACAACAAAGCTAACTAGCACTTCCATCACTGTGACCAAAAATTGACTTTATAGACTTATGAATATGTTTGCTGTTTGTGCTAATATATGATTCATGATCTGCGTCGCATTTTCTCCCTAAAGACTGTTAGTGTCCACTCCAATTAGGATGAGTATTCATTTAAAGGAATATTTTTCTTCAAAAACTTAAACTTTGCTCAAGCTTGTGGTCATCATTTATTTATATTGTATGGAAAAGTACAGCATGAACATTCTGCCTGACATCTCCTTTTGTTTGTGATCATTTTTGGGTGATCTAAAAGAGTTCAAATCACTTAAACTAAAAAGTTTTAGTCACAATTTCTAATGACTTTCCCTTCCTCCTGTCTCTAACCTTGCCTGTGTCTTAATTAAACCAATATCTGTCCCCTCAGTCTGCTGTATAGCAATGTGTTTGGAAAGTTGTATTGATCAGCAGACACACTTCCTCCTCAAAGCTTATGGCTTCCCTGCTGAGCACATTGTTTTACTTGTGCCATATGTATTATTCAACAGGAGTGAGGAAGCACAGCAGACACTCCCTGAACTCTCAGGTCAAGTGCGGTGCGTGTCTGTCTGTGTGTGCTGGCCAATCTGTATTGGACAATAGAAAGTAATAGTGTTTTTAGTGGAAGAATTGCTTTCAGGGTTTAAAAGAGAAACAGCATTGAGAAATGGGTTGAATGAAACGGATGGTTAAAACTATAGATTAGGGCTGAGGCGTGTAATTTGAGTGAATGATACTGTATGTAAACGAAAGGTGTGAATAATGTCTCTCTATTGAAACATTGCTCTTTTTGCCTAACCAGTCCAACACACTTTGCCTCCTCTGATGTTCCCCTCACATCTCCCTGCTTCCTCCACTCTTTTAAACTGAATAAAAGGTCTCGGTTGATTAATTTAAAAGACAGGTTAGGCCTGGCAACACGTGAGCCACCTAATGGAGCTGCTGCATTTTCGTAGAATTGGCCAGATTCGTTCCCGTACATCCCCCTTTATTCCTCCATCTTTAATTCTCCTGCTTCCCCAATTACCCCAGATAAGCCCTCACATATGACAGGTATACCCTTTTGAAACACACGAGATAAATACCGATATTTGGTAAAAGAACACAAAGAGCATCATGTGTTTCATACGGGACTACATGCCAAGGAAAGGTTAATAAAATCTTCACATGATGGACTGCAGAGGGCCTACAGCAAGATGAATACAGTTGCTGGCCCCTGTAGAGTGAGACTTCCAGGTGCCTGCTGTTATCTTTGTGTAGTTGCCATATAAGACCGAATGTGCAATGTAACAAGAAATGAGGACATGTGGACTGTAATGATACTACTATCTATAAGGACTACAGTATAGTAGAAATTCATGAATACCATTGATTTTTATGAAAGCTGACAGGATGAGTTTGATCATTATTTAACTTTTTCTTCTTAGTGCAAGACCCTACAGATTTCTCTGATCCTTTCGATGCTTACTGCTTTTCCTCTTTGAGATTCGCATCAGGAACATGCAGTTGTGCTCCAGTAATGTTTATTTTTCCATTACCGCCCAAACGCCGCCAAATCTGCGACAGCTGCCACTTTCCTGCGGGAAGTGCGAGCAATCTTCCCCAGAGCGTGTCGCCGTGATATATCTCCCACTCTGTCCTTTGACTGAGTATTCTTTACGGCCTTGCCTTTCAGGGAGGCGACCAGCACCTCCACATCCTGCCAAGTGCTGCTGTTAAATCATGTCATCTCCCAGAAGCATAGGAAGAACAGCCACGTCACCCGCCAACGCACAACACCATGGATGAGGCAAACAAACTCAAAACAATAGCTTGCCATATTTTACCCTTCTTATTTCCACAAGTTGGAGTAGCCTGTGGCGTGAAAGGGGACCGTTTGAGGGTATTGATTGTTGGTTTGCTGTTAGCTCCACTCTGGCATGTGGGTATTGTAAATGCAGCATTTTTTGCAGACAGGGGCATTTGTTTCCCCTTGCTGGAGGGCAGCAAGATTTCAAGCTCTATTGCTCTCTCAGTCAAACTGTCCACCTGCTTGTAACACTTGTTGTCATTGGGGAGCGACTGCTGTTACAGAGTATATTAAAGCAGCAGAGAAATTGATCAGGAGGTTCCTGTAGCCATAACATGGCTTGCCACCTTTATTAGATGGAGACAGTGAAGACAAGAAGGGAAATTACTGGGGATTGAGGCAGGGATGGGATAAGGTCTGATAAGGTGTGAAGATTTCGACTGTGCTAATTGACACTCTCAAACAAGACTTCAGACCATCCAAGAGTGGCATGTAATAAAGCATAGAATTTATAAAGTAATCTAAATGATTGCCCAAATAAATCTTTGAAAAGCTGAAAGGACATTTGGTGGTAAGGGTGCACGATTGTGCTTCTAGAAGGCCTCCTGTAAGATGGTTTGTAGATATGGAAAAAAGGTTGGAACTGGCTCAACTTAAATCTAAAATTTATTTGCTGTCACTTTTTGAGCTTCTCTGTGGAACACACAACCGTTGTGAGTTTTATCAAGGTTGGAGCCCTACATGCCTGTGGCCCTCCAGGGCTGGATTTGATGGACCTTGCCCTATAGCAGGATTTGGCACCCTTGCCCCAGAAGATCTCCATTCTGCAGAGTTCAGCTCCGACCCCAACTGAACACATCTAAGTTTGCTACACACAAAAAAGAAATTAGGTTCTTCAGCAGTTCTTTTAGGTATAAAGCACCGCTACTGTATAAAGAACCTGTTTAAACCCAGTTTGGTTCTTCGGTGCTTCTTTGGTATGGTTAATGTGCTATATAGCAATGCTAAAGATCTTGTTTAAGCCCAGCATGGTTCTTTAATGGTTCTTTTTGGTGGTTGAGGTGCTATATAGCACTTCTACTGTATAAAGAACCTGTTTAAGCCCATTGTGGTTCTTCAGTGGTTCTTTGGGATGGTTAAGGTGTTATATAGCAATGCTACCATATAAAAATCATGTTTAAGCCCAGCATGGTTCTTTAATAGTTCTTTGGGGTGGTTGAGGTGCTTTATAGCACTGCTACTGTATAAAGAATCTGTTTAAGCCCAGTATGGTTCTTCAGCGGTTCTTTGGGGTGGTTAGGGTGCTATAAAGCACCACTACCGTATAAAGAACCTGTTAATCCCAGGTTGAGGTGCTGTTTAGCACAGCTACCATATAAAGAACCTGTTTTAAGCCCAGTATGGTTCTTCAGTGGTTCTTTAGTTGTTCTTCAGTGGTTCTTTGGGGTGGTTGAGGTGCTATAAAGCACTGCTTCTGTTAAAGAACCTGTTTAAACCCAGTATGGATCCTCAGGGTTTCTATGGGATGATGGTTAAGGTGCTATATAGCATCACTACCATATAAAGAACCACTGAAGAAAAATATTTTTTAACTCGTTCTTCAGCGGTTCTTTGGGGTGGTTAAGGTGCTATGTAGCACCACTGCCATACAAAGAACCAATTAATCCCCTGTATAGTTCTTCAAAGATTCTCTAACACTCTCTTAGTCTTTTAGTTTAGTTGGAGTAAGGATAAAATAAAATAAAATAAAATAAAATGACATTAAACTAGTGTATTTCCTGAAGGTAATGTGGTTTTCAACCTTTTTGCCCCCAAGGCCCCTCTATAAGGAATTTTTCTGGGTCCACCACACAAGACTTTTTGACCTCAGAAAAACATAAAACTGATTCAAGATAGCTTTTGCTATTGTAGTAAATTCTCATTCATAGCAAACATATGAGAGTGAAGTAACATACCTAAAATCTAAGAAGGCGAATGGGGTCCTCTTGTGGTTCTACATAGCACCATTTGACAATAGTGTTGTATACAACCTTCAAAGATAGGTATAAGATAATTAATAATCCTGGTATTTAGAATTACAAAATTAAAAGAAACTTCCAAGCAGGAGTGGTGGAGCTAATCTCTTGAAAGTGGCTTTCGAGAAGTAGAATTGAACACCTCTACTTTACAGTATACAAAGTACTCAAAAATTAGCTTTGGTTGAAAGGACGAGGTCTTTGTGAGCATCTGATCTAGTGTTTACTCCAATATTGTCTCTATACTGTAATGAGTCATTGCTTTCATGTCTTCAACTGCCTCTTCTGGCAGATAATAAGAACTGCTTGAGATGTGTTTTTTGAGGCCATAGATAATTACATTTCATGGAATTTCTCATGATGTTCCTCAAAGGTTCAGCTGTGGGTCAGCAGACATGTTTCATCTTCTTTCCTCAAATTAGTTGCTATGAGAAGATGCTGCATCTTGTCCTCCATCTAATGACATCTTCAAACTGAAGTAGAATTCTCTCTAAAGTGTTCTAATCAATGACCCTATTTCGGCAAGATGTGGACATGTGAATATATCTATTTAAATGCTAATGCATTCACACGGATATACGTTTTTAGACGTCGTAATAGGAAATGCTAAGCAACGCCACAGGGCCCTGTTTAGCCAGTCTGAAATACTCCTGAGAGTCGACAGTCCCTTCATAGAACTACTTATTAGGAGTTTCTCTTTGATGGTCCTCAACCCTGGAGGTTTGACCAACTCTTCTGAACAGATCAGAAGTGTTAAGCAGCTTTTTCCTCAGCTCTGTGAGAGAGAGAGACTTACAGTTCATAATACAGGAACATTTCTGAACCAATTCTGTGTTTGTGTACTGAATTTAGCGTAAGCAGAGGGTTGAATTTAATACGTCGTCATGCAGGACTATAATGGCCCCGAGCCGTCAGAGGCTTAAACAACAGGAGACTTAGTTCAGGGCCGAGGGCTCAAGAGTCTGTAATGCAAGCAGAATCAGAGCGAGTGTGCTTCACTTAAGCTCCCAAGATGGTGAATTATAGGCTCTTCCTTCATCCCGTGAAGATGTGGCTTTTTGTTTATGGTTCTCCTGTAAGTATTGATGTAAGCCCTCTATCTGCTTTCAAGCATTATATAGAGATGGGAAATGAAGGAGAGATTGGATGGAGAAGGAATGCTTGTTTAGGTTTTGCTTGAATAAACCAGAGTCAGATGGGCTTGCAGGTTGCAATGGATGCTTACAAGCAATATGGACAGAAACGCTATCTGTTAAAGCTCTTTGCCGCTGTAGGGTAGTATGAAGGCGGCAGATTGCCTGTTCGCTCTGTTGCCTTCAGGGATCCAACAAGCATAAACATATGCTTTTTGCTTTCTTTTGACATATGAATGCAGCATGTACACACAGATGTTCAGTTACTCTTCATCTACCTGTACACATGCCTTTAGAATTAAGCAGAAATCTCTCTAATGATCAAGTGAGCAAAGGAAGGATGTTAAGACATTAAATATTTTTCAAAAATAAGAAGGGTCATACATATTTTTTATTTAGTAATTACCTGAATAGGAAACATAAAAGAGGTTCACATATAATCCACAAGAGAAAATAGTTGAATTTATTAAAAAAATGAATGAATACTGTATTGTTACCTGAATGATCCACAGCTGTTTTTTTAGTTATAGTTGTTCATGATTCAGTTGTTAATTCTGAACAGTGAAATTAATCGCTTGTTGTAAAGAAAAATCCTTCAGGTCCCACAAATTTTGGGGTTTTTCAGCATTTTTGTCTATTTAGACCCTTTCCAACAATGACTGTGATTTTGAGATCCATCTTTTCACACATAGGACAAGTGAAGGACTCATATGCAACTATTACAGAAGGTTCAAACACTCACCTTCTGTAATAGTCTGTAATGAGTCCCTCAATTGTCCTCAGTATAAAAAAGATGGATCTCAGAATCATACAGTCGTTGTTGGAAAGGGTTCAAATACACAAAAATGCTGAAAAACCAAAGAATCTGTAGGATTTTTCTGAATAACAGTGGGCAGTTTAACTGTTCACGACAAAACCAATGACTCATGAACAGTGTTGTTTTCGTCAACGATGACGATGACGAAATCATTTCGTTGACGCCACTTTTTTTCATGACGATAATGAGACGATGACGATGACTAAAACATGACGAGACGTGTGTGAGTTTCGTTGACAAGACGAGAATAGACAAAAATGTTAGTGGGTGGTCTGTCAGACGTTTAAAATGAATGACATTTCTGCTTTTTGTGCATGCCAATTAAAACCGAAAAAGTATCTGCTGCTATGGCAAGCCGTTTTAGCATTAAATACTCTTTGCCATACTAGTATGGCAAGCCGTTTTAGCATTCTATCCTTGTTTGGTTACGCTCAACACGTCACATTGTTGTCACTCAGACAGACAGACGATTAACCATGATGGCGGCAGTTTGCACACAGGGTGGTCGCAAACGGTGAGAGGACCTATGGGTGTATTTCAAATATATGTCTTTTATGTCTAAAACCATTCCTTCATTATTGTAATTATTGGTGAAAATAGTCGATCCGGAAGCTCACATTGTGTTGAACTATAGATCTGCTATTTTCAGAACTTATAAGTGACACTACCAAACAGCAAAATACTTACTGACCTACATTAATTTGTTAAAAGACTTTTCCCCCCTTTTTTGACTAAAACTAGACTAAAACCTTTTTGACTTTTCGTCGACTAAAATTGGACTAAAACTATCACATTTAGAAGTGACTAAAATTTGACTAAAACTAATAAGCATTTTAGTCCAAAAGACTAAGACTAAATCTAAGATGGTTGTCAAAAACAACACTGCTCATGAACAATTATCACAAAAAAAAGCAAACCCCCCCCCCACCCCCCAGATCCAACACAGTATTAAGAATCAAGTGTATGTAAACTTTTGAACGGGATAATTTTTATAAATTCAACTATTCTTTTCTCATCTTTTTTTGTGAAATATCTTAAGGTCAGTGCTAAATAAAAAAAGGCCATGCATTTTGTATGATCCCTTTTATTCTGGTAAAATAATTAACATTTTGCAGATTCCGCAAGGTGTATAAAAACTTTTGACTTCAACTCTACATTACAGTGCTATTTTTCAGGTCCAAATTAAAGGATATATTTATATTTGTAGAAATATCTAATACTGTATATTAAATATGTCCTTGGTTTATTTTTCTTGTTTGCTTTGATATTTGTAAATCAAAATCAAACAAATGTAAGACCTGCTTCTGACGAAACGATCCTCAAATTCTGTTTCAACCCGTATACAGAGGTTGCGTGATCTCTGCGCTCCAAATCCTGTTTCTGAGGTTGTTATCCGCTACTGAAATTTTGGTATTGTGCAATTCACATCAAAGCGAGTTTATTTTTTCCCTCACTTTTTCTTCTCTCTGTAGGTAACATCAACGAGTGCAAACTGAATTACTACTTCTTCCTCCTGGCAGCCATTCAGGGACTCACACTCCTGGTCTTCCTTATTGTGTCTGTGAAGTATGACAAGCAGAAGCCCAGAGCCGGGAGTCAAAGGCCGTCTCTAACCAACTCATGACCCCCATCATCCTCACCAGCCCTACACAGCCGTACGTTCACCTTCATTCCTCAGCCACCAAATCATGTGCCAAACTTGAAAACCGTGTAGTATTTCAAAAATGAGGTTTTGAAATATTTAACTGGAACTGGCTGTTCTCATGACATTTTAAACACACAGTACAATAAAAAAAAGAAAACTAAAAAATCTGCAATAATTAGCTAACAAAAATATGAAATGGTTGGAAATGAGGTTTGTCCCACTCCATCAGTGAACTACATTATGAAATGCTTGTTTGTTGTGGTGTATACTTTGGGCAACACTTTTTTTTTTTTGACTATGTCAAGATTCACTTAAAAAAGGTGGTTTACGATGGGTTGTACAACTGATTGGTTTAAAATGAATATTTATTGAAACTTTTACACCAACCTGTAAGTCAATACCCTTTTTTAGTTTTATTTAAAATGCCTCTCTGGGCATCTTTTTACGGTACGCCTTTTTAACACAATTTTAACAATATTTTTTAAACATGTTTTCCCTTCTCCTCTAGTTCAGACACTGTTTGCACTGAATTGTCTATCTTTGGTCACTTTATTTATTTTAAATTTGTAAATGGTACTAATTGGCTCTATTTTTATGCGGTTGATGCTAATTGGCTGATGTCTAAAAGGGCAAATATGATTGGCTACAAATTTCAAATGGTAGCCAATAAATTGCAAGCGGCCCATGCAGTATTTTCTAAACATCAGTGAGGTAGTCGATTAAAAACTGCAGTGCAAATGACTTGAACACTGTTAGTTTTTAATCATATTCTTAATTGTCCTTAACAGTTTGATTCAATTAGTAACTTTTGTACTAAACCTGTGGCATTACATTACATTATTATTTAGATATTTTATCAGGCATTAGCTTGTTTGTAATGACTTTAATCATCAGTTGTGAGGCCAAGCAGTCCATTGCTCTTCATAGTGGTTATGAAATGAGTGCATCACCTGAGAAATGATGAATTTGCACAATGGGTGCTGATTTCACGAAGCACACAGCTCAGCTGAGGTCTTTACAGCAGGAATATCTCTGCAAATGCAAATGAATAGTGTTTCCTTTGGAAACACCTGCGTCTTGTTTATAATGATTCATGACCTTTTTAGATTTGTATAAGGATTTTTGATGAACAACAAACCTTGAGCTCAGATTTTCATCTGAATGAGGTTATGTAGTGAAATTACATTTGCACTAATCTGTAGAGAAAAATAAAATTCATAATAGTATACATAATCATGAATTTTGCATTTGCATTTATGCAGGCGTATGATACATCCTATTAAAATGTATACCTCAGGTTCATAATGTCATCGTGCTGTAGAAGGGCTTTTGGCTTGATGTAATTTTTATGCAAATTTTGCGAAGACAATTTTTCTTTTGCTACTGTGCTTAACTAATTAACGAAGTCTGCTGTCTTTGCCTTGACCACTAGCTTAACACAATAGTAACAACACTCCTATTATGCTGGTTCTTTTTGTCTTTTTATTCTTACACAGGTAGTCCTGTGGTTTGTTTTGCACTTATTTCAGCAGTTACACCTTGTGCCTTCGATGCCAGAATTGTTGCACATGACTGTTGCAACTGATGCATCATCCTTACACTTTTACATTAGTGTAAGTTCAAAACGGAGTGATCAAAATCCTTTTGAATGTGATTTGACAGACATTATTGAAAGTAGAGCAGTTTGAATCTGATCAAAATGGTGAAATATTAAAAGGCACATATGAGGAAAGGGCATCATTCATTTTAACAGGGCATATTCAAATGCTGACTTAAAGCTTTTTAAATATGTCTGACATTTTCTAAAATGCATTTTGAGTTTGTGTAGTGAAAACCTACATTGTGATTTTTCTTGTGCTTTTTTGTGTTTAAAATGAAATGGTTTTCTTCTTTTTGTTGTTGTTGTTCAATAAAGTGCATTTGACCTCTGGTGTTTGTGTCTGAGAAAGCGGATTCAATATGAGTCTCCCTTTTATTAAAGCTCTCACATATTCCCAGCTCATATGCAAACCTTGTGATCTCTCGCATTCAATTGCATTTGTCTGATTTCATCAGATGAGCATGAAATCAGAACATCGTCGATCTTCAGCCAAGCATATCTATAGACTGACGAGCCGTTTCCTAAGAGTGTGACCGTCAGCGAACTGTTTGAACCCCACAGCTCTTTTTCTTCCTTTCATTCTGAGTCAGACTGTTGACACAGCCTATATATTTCTACCGCCTCCACGTTTTTTACAGTGTTATGCTCTATTTAAAAAAGCAAAAGAGCTTGAGGTGTAAGCACAGTGTATGAATTATGGATAGTTTATGTGTTAACCTGTCTAAGGTCAGTGTTCCCAAATGACTCTCGTCTTGTAAGAGAGGCTGATACGTCTCATTAAAAACAGGTTTGGGTTTGTCTAACATGAACCCTATTTTAATATTTGCAAATATATCTTCATACTGCATTTAAATTGGTAAATGTCATTTTTTTAACTATAATTCTAACTGCTAATAGCAGTATTCAGCTTTTAGCTCTGAAGAGTATCTATCTTCAGTTGAAGTCCAAAGTTTACATCCCCCTTTCAGAATCTGCAAAATAAGAGGGATCATATAAAATGCATGTTATTGTTTATTTAGTACTGACCTGAATTAGATATTTCACATACTGTAAAAGATGTTTACATATAGTCTACAAGAGAAAGTAATACTTGAAATTATACAAATTACCCCATTCAAAAGTTTACACCCCCTTTGATTCTTAATACTGTGTTGTTACCTGAATGATTTTTTTGTTTGTTTAGTGATAGTTGTTCATGAGTCTCTTGTTTGTTCTGAACAGTTAATCTGTCTACTATTCTGCAGAAAAATCCTCCAGGTCCCACAAATTCTTTCTCTTTTCAGCATTTGATTTTGAGATCCACATTTTTACACTGAGGACAACTGAGGGACTCATATGCAACTATTACAGAAGGTTCAAACACTAACTGAAGCTCTAGAAGGAAAAGCCATGCATTAAGAGCTCTTTCAGGTTGGAGGGTCTCATTGCCATCACCCTGATCTTTAGCTCCCTCCACAGATTCTCAATTGGATTTAAGTCAGGACTCTGGCTGGGCCACTGCAAAACGTTAATGCTTTTGTCTGCTAAACATTTCTTCACCACTTTTGCTGTGTGTTTTGGGTCGTTGTCGTGCTGAAATGTCCACTGGTGCCCAAGGCCAAGTTTCTCTGCAGACTGCCTGATGTTGTTGTTGAGAATTTTGATGTATTGCTCCTTTTTCATGGTAATATTGTGATTAGGTTCCCTGGTCCACCGCCTGAAAAACACCCCCAAAACATTAGGTTCCCACCACTATGTTTGACAGTGGGGATGGTGTTCTTAGGGTTGAAGGATTCTCCTTTTTTTACGCCAAATGAAGGCTACATCATTGTGGCCAAACAATTCAATTTTTGTTTCATCTGACCATAAAACAGAAGACCTGTCCAGATGAGCATTTGCAAAGGCCAAGCAGGCTTTTGTGTGCCTTATCTGGAGAAGTGGTGTCCTCCTTGGTCTGCGTCTGTGGAACCCAGCGGTGTGCAGTGTCCGTTGGACTGTGCCTTGAGATGTTGCCACCAGCAGAGCCCAGATTCATCAGGATGGCCTTGGTGGTGATCCTTGGATTTTTTTTTTACCTCTCTAACTATCCTCCTGGCCAACACAGGTGTCACTTTTGGCTTCCGACCACGTCCTCTGAGATTTTTCACAGTGCGGAACATCTTGTATTTTTTAATAATACTTTGCACTGTAGTCACTGGAACTTCAAAACATTTAGATATGGTCTTATAGCCCTTTCCTGACTTGTGAGCAGCCACAATGCGCAGCCGCAGATCCTCAGTTTCAGATCCTCTGTGACAGTTTGCAAAGGGTATGAATAATTTTGGACATGCCACTTTTTGTTCAAATGTAAATAAAAGCTAAGAAATATATTTTTTTTTTTCCACAATTATGTACATCTGTACATCGTCTTATTATCTTTTGGGAGAAGCCTGTGTAATTTCCGGTCCAAAAAAAAAAAACTTGCAGTAACTTTAAGTCAGAATTTGCCAGGGGTATGAATAATTTTGGGCTTGATTGTATAGAAATTAGGGATGCACGATATTTATCGGACAGATAAATTATCGACCGATTTGGGTAAAAATTACGTCATTTTTATTGCTCCGATAAATAAATGAAACCCGATCCGATAAAGTACTCTTGCTGGTAAATCAATCAATCAATCAGTCTGGTTTATCAGAGATTCATCTGCTTTCCGAGAGCAAGTGACTGCAGCTGTAAACTACAGTGACTCTCGGCCTTTGTCGCGTGTAATACGTCATCATCTGTGTCGTCATCATCGCCTTCGCAGGTCTGGAAGTTTTTCACGGTGACAGAGGAGGACGATGCTACTGCTATTTGCAACACATGTTTAGCAAGGATTCCGAGAGGAGGTAAAAAGCCGTCAAGTTTTAACAATCTTATATCTCACTTCAGAGGTCGTCATCGCGGTGAATCTGTTTTAGGGGCCGTTCACATGTCGCCGCCTTCTCTTTCTTTCCAAACCCAAAGTCTTTGCCAAACCGCTCTGTAGTTTGAGCTTCAGTGGCGTCTGCCGTTGCTAAGCAGCCATGACATGCGCTCTCCATAAAGACGCGGTAGTTTCAGCAAAGAATAAATAGATTTTCAGCATTAAAAATCACTTGCAGTAGCTCTGTTATCAAATTTATTTAAAAATGTTTATTCCTGTACAGCTTTGATAAGCTGTTTCTCCACCTTGCCAGTGCTTTCAGTGTTATTAAGGAAAAGGATGAAGCTGATTGGTTGGTTCATGTCACATGACCTGCGTTGCGCTTGCGGCATTCTGAAGAGTTGAGATGTTTTTATCTCGATTCTGATGTTTTATTCCCCGCCTTGTACGATTTGGCTGCTGCACACATTCATAATATGATCAATAAGAATGGACTGCATGTAAGCTTTACCACAGACATTTGGACAACTGACTTTACTCCATGATGCACTTTTAATTTTTTCCAGGTTGACAAAATGTCAAAGCATTTTATTTTATTTAGAATTGTGGTGCCTTACACAAAAAAATAAAAACATTTTTGAAGAGTCAGGACTGTTTGCTATGATTGTTAGACCCAGATATATAATATAAATTTCATTAGTTTATCCTAGATTTTGTATTCTCCTGTGTGCACAAAATTATCATATAAAAATATGAATGTATTGGTTATCGGTATCGGCCAAAAGAAGGACTTAATTATCGGCTATCGGTATCGGTTAGAATTTTTCATATCGTGCATCCCTAATAGAAATTATAATTTTTTTTCTATATGTAAAAATCTTTTATGTGAAATATCTTATTTAAATATTTTAATCTATCTATCTAGATGCATTTGTATGTCAATATGTATTTGTGTGTAGTAAACTGGACATAAAAAGGATTCTCTGATTAATCCTAAAGCAGTCCTTATACTTTAATTTATGGGAAATATGATTACCATATTAATAGAATAACTACCATCCAGTGGTTGGCAGCACACTAGCTAGCCCCTACTGAGTGACAGTGTAATTTCGTGTAAATCTGCAACCCTGTTACTTATTCTGACATTTTTATATGAGAGATGTTCTTATTATGGGGAGATGCCAACCTCTACTCTGGAGAAAGTGTAGCAGTCAACTTCATGTATACCTTGATAACCAGTCACATTATAGCCTTGACGTCATTTAATTGCTGTCAGAGTTGTAAGACAGCTACTTCTATAAAACAGCTATTTTCTTTCAGTGTGAAATATGCCAATCCAGAATTAATGTTGGCTCTGTTAATGATGTCGATTCATTAAGTGGTAAGTTAATTGTTTCATCACAAACATTAAAAATCCGCCCTTTTCTCCGAACCTGTCATATGTCAACACACAGTTTTTCCCAGGACTCTCCCGTATTTCACACCCATCTCCCACCCTCCTGTGTTTTGTTATTTCTCCTGGGAAAATCCTGTAATTTATGGCCCATACCTCATTATATGGTTTCCAAGGTTGTCCATTTTCCAGATCTTGTATGAAATCTTGTATGAATCCTACTCACACAATTGACACATCATACAAATTTTTGTGACCTCATTTGTGACCTCAACCTGGCAACCTACAACCCAGTTGCGCTGTTGACATCTGCATAGGTAGTAGACGTGGAAAGTGGAATCAAGCATCACTGGTAGTAATGGGAGGAGAAGACTCAAAATTCAAATTCAAATGGAATATTTGGCCAACTATTTGAAAATCTAGAATCTAGAAAAAATCTAAATATTGAGAAAATCTCCTCTTAAGTTGTCCAAATAAAGTTCTTAGAAATGCATATTACTAATCAAAAATTAAGTTTTTATATATTTATGGTAGAAATTTGACAAAATATCTTCATGGAACATGATCTTTACTTCATATCATAATAATTTTTGGTATGAAAAAAAAAAGACCTATACAATGTATTTTTGCCTATTGCTACAAATATACCCGTGCTACTTAAAACTGGTTTTGTGGTCCAGGGTCACATATCGACAATGCCCTCACATTTGCAAAGTGTGTCACACTGATTTTAATATTAGACACAATGTGAAAAATGACAATACTCAGCACTTTAAATCACAACAGCACAATCGCGCAGCAGAGGCACAGAAAGGGCACACCCGCCTTTTCGACCTTCATCACTAAGGATAACTCTTCATAACAGATTTAAGGAGATAAAAATCTTAAATGGTACAAGAAAGTCTTAATTATGATTTCAAGAGGTCTTAAATTTGGGAAGAATTAAGATATAGCTTTATGATTAAACTTCAAAAGGCTATGGAGTGTCAAAGTCATGTGCTGTGCTGTTTTATACTGCAGTTACCGGAAAAAAAACTATATATTTATGCCCAAAGCTGTTGAAAAATGGCTGTTTCTGCTGTTTCAAAAGCGCCACCTGCTGGCAGAGAATGAATTAGCATTTTTCAATAAGCTTATTGAAAGAAGATGGACGTCCTTGCCTATTTAGCCCCGCTCACCGATTCATGCATGTAGTGTTTAGGAGAGATGCGACACACAGGTCTACGCAGAAACCAAGACAACAAGATGCTGTGCATTGCCAAGTTGTGGAAAAACACTCTTTGCATTGACTTCCTTCTGGTCCGAATGTTGTGAATGAAGTGAATGAACTTTATTTTTAATGAAGATCCAGACTGCATCAGTAAGAACTTGCTCCTTTGTTCACTTCATTTTACTGTGGATTCGTTTACAAACAAAGCACAATTCAACGCAGGATTTTCAGAAGGATTGAAAATAAAAGACAATGCTGTGCTGACTATATTGGATCCAACAGTAATGTCACAATGCTAGTGTGTGTAACTGTTTTCATTACGTGGTCACTATTGCTTTGCCTCTTCTTACAGATTGTTTGTAACGTATTAAGTAATTTATGTGTTTTTTTGTTTTTTTTTATACCTAAATCACAGCAGGGTCCATCTATTAGGAATGTATGTTTACTTCCGAGTCTACAATCTGCCACGCCTATATAAAGAGAGCAGGACAGAATATAGATTTATGTTTTTGGATGTAAAAATCTTGTCCTAGTTTTGGTATCAAAATATGTCATTTCCATACTAAATCTAAATATTTTACAGTCACTGTTATGCAGATTAATAATAAACACAGCTAAAAGGCTTCCTACCACAGTGGACATCCTTCACAAAACTAATATCTATCACTGATTTATCACAGGTAGAATGCAAAATGTTTCAATACAAGCATTTCAGTCAAATGGAATTAATGCAGTGTTTCAAACTTTTAACCCACGAGAGAAAATCAACCGGCCGCAACAGTTTAAAATCAGCACAATTCCGCGGAAAAAAATGCGGATTTGGCAACCCTACATCCAACACAAGCTGCATCCAAAGCGATTTAAATACTCTGCATATTGATAGCAACTCCATGATGCGCCACAATTATATTTAATATTAGAATGTTTGCGGGAGCGAGATTAAGAAAACAATCCCGTGAAAGGTTTTAATACAAAAACGCACACAATGAATGGCAACTGTAGAAAGCAATAGCCAAATCCTGGACATTTTGGGCAATTTAGGAATCCCAGCCAGACGCATTTTTTTAAGTCCAAAAAGAGGACATGTCCAGGGACGTATGGTCACCCTAGTTAACTTGGTCTATAGGATGTATGTTGAATCTTCGCAGTCTCCTGACTTTTTTTGGAGTTATGTGTATATTATTATTATATTCTGCAGTTACTCATTATTAACTTCTTGTTTAGTGCATTTACTCATTTTCTATTCCACACAGAGAAGTGTGTGGCACTCGTAATAGCATGTTAGTTAATGTCAGCATAGCTTTGATTATGTGCCTCGTGCCCACAGCCAAGCTATTTAAGGAACAACATTCTCGCCAAAGACACGTATTGGTGTAATATTGCGTAAACAAAGCCTTTAACCTAGGATTTCCTTGATATAGTAAAGTTTACTACTAGAAAGTAGTAAAATCAATGCTGAGTTTAAATAACATCTCTTATGAACTAATTATAAAACAAAATGACAAGTACTAAAGTATAACCTCTTTAATTTGGCAAAAACGTCAAGGTACATTAGACCTTTTCCCCCATATATATTCCCCCATTGCAGAAAAGGAACTAAAATGTGATGTTTTACCAGTTTCAAGACCAATTTTCGACAGTACATAGAAGAAACACATTATAAGTAATTATGAAACAGAAAAAGTGGGTCAAAAGACACTCCTAAGCTATTTGATTTTAAAATAAATTTAAATTACCTTACATAATCATTAATAATTTAATATCATTCACACTATATTATTTCTGTAATGAGTAGCTACTTTTTTATTTTGATTTAGCTGGAGGTCATAGATTAGCCTATATATTTGAACACTTGCACTACATTTAAAAAGCATATGAATGTTTTTACATTCTACATCTTATTAAATTAAGTTTGGTTTGAAAGGTAAAATAATATACATTTTTCAAAATGCTTGAGTTTATACATCTACTAAAATTCACATTGATGTATCTTAATCTCCCATTGGACCTTTTTTATTCCCTGCAAAATGCAAAGACATTTTGAAGAATATTGGTAACCAGAAATGTTTGGTGACCATTGACTTTCACTGTATGGGAGAAAAAACAAACAAAGAAAACAAAACACTGAAACATATCTTTTTATATGTTTGGAATGACATGAGGGTGAGAAAATGATGACAGAGAATGTTATTTTTTGGGTGAACTAACATAACTATAACTTTATTTGTCTAAATAATACAATTAAATTGGTGTTATTTATACTACGGGGCCGTTGAATACTTGAATCTGATTGGCTGACGAACATTCTAAGGCGTGCATTAGAACGTAGTTCCAGGCGGCTATTGACCGCATTAAATGTCTATATCTCTTCGCCACATGATTTTAATTATTCCAGAGGTCCTTACAGCCCAAAACAGCAAAATAACCAAAACCCACAATGACACTGGCCAAACAAATAAATACATTAAACAATAGGATAAAAACTGCATATTATTTCCATCTTTTTTGCCACAAAATGACGTTTTATTATGTACGGACAGCACATACTCTATTTCTCCCACTCTCTCTCCCTTACAAACGCACATAATGTTGTTAGCACTGCTCTGATGATTAACAACTTAAAAACTACATGACATTTCTCACAAGCGAGGTAACAACGGCGTGCTGCCAATCACTTTTGAGAGACGCACAGACTCACACGATAATTCATGATCTTAATCTCTCTCTCTATCTCCCCGTCTGTCTGTCTAAACTTCATTATTACCTGCATTAGTCTGCTATCAACGGCTCAAGCATCGTTACAAGGTCTAATATGACGTTTTAGAATTAGCAACGGAGGGGTTGGATGAGCTGCGTAAGAAATTAGTCCTACCCACAATAGCATTTTAAGGACAACAACCGGACGAAAGTCTTAAAATATATCATCTGATCGATGTCTTGAGGTGCAGTAATAGTAATAGTTTAAGTGGGATAATTTAATTAGTCTTGGCCACATCACCACCTGGGGTGTGCATTATTTTCTAAGAATTCAACGGCCGTCATCAATTTTTCCTTACATAATTTATGGGATGAAAATGTATCCCACTTTTTATGAACAGGGTATAAAACTTTTACGAACTTTTTAAAACAGGTGCTAAACCTTGCAAACTGTGGCTTACATATACCATCAGTGGATTAATGCTGCCAGATGGCATAGTTATGGCCTCTGTCAGCAGGGACTAACTGGACCATACTAACCAGTCAGACCCTGACCCTTTACATGTGATGATCCTAAGGTTCACCATATTCAGCCTGCACCTAGTGAGAGGCAGACAGATGCACATGTCATGCCCAAGAAAAAAGGCCAGTTTATAAATGAAGAACAGGATTTTATGTTATACGTCATGCTGAAATGAAATGCTCCCCCCTGCCGATGATGCTGGAAAATGAGAAGACGTGTTTATAACAGATGTGTTAATTACAGCCAGCGATCCATCAGTCATTCTCCCTCTTTGTGCCGCAGATTATTCCTCCCCTAGTCGGCTCAGCTTGAAGTGCCCTTCACAGATCACAGACTGCACCTCCATTCACCATACCCCTGCGCAACACGCTCCCCGTATATCCATCTCGCCGCTGATAGAGACACATTCAAATTTAATGGCAGGGAGACGGAACAAAAATAGAGAGAGAAAAATGTAATTTATCAGGATACTAGAAAACAAAACTGTCTGTGTGCGTGTCAGAGAAAGACAGAAGGCGCGATCATGTCAGACAGGATACGGGAAAAGAGAAGAGCCTCGGGCAATGAGAGAGGATGTGATTGATATGATACTCCTGATAAAAGAGAGAAGCGGAACGGCAGAGGAGGAGAAACGCGGATTAGAAGCGCTGTACACACTGACTTCATTCAATACGGTTGTTTTCATTAGGCTTAGAGCAGGAGATCAATAATCCAACACACAGCTGCAACTGTAATTGTGTAGACATAGTGCTACTGGTGCGTATTCAACAAATTTGGAAAACAAAGGCAGAGTAACTAGTAAATGATTACAAAAGAGCACGAGTGGGAGAATTGTTATTAAAAAGAGGATCTGGTGAAGTTACAGATGTTTGGCTGGATCTTCATGCTGCTACATGCATCGAATGAGGATGCTGCCAAACTAAAACAACCAAACAAAGACCATTAAAGTTGCCCATATGGCTTGTGTGCTGCATTTCCAAGTCTTCTGAAATCTTATGATGGCTTTGAGTGAGAAACAGACTGAAGTAATTAGCGCTGTATCATTCATGTTCACCTACGTTCAGACATGGTGCATGAAGACATGTCACGCCAAGTTTGACAGCATTACTTGTTAACTGTCTCAAAACTGTCACTCGTGCACAGCTATGTTATGACTTTCACTACCCTGAAATAAAGGAAAAGTTTCACTCAGGAATTGCTAGTAAATTTCACAAATAATTGCAAAGAAGTAGAAAGACTAAAACAGTATTTTCCTGTAAAACATACTCCAATAATCTTTAAAGAGGTCCTATTATGCTTTTTCACTTTTTGAATTTTAGCCAGTGTGTGGTGTGTATGTTTGGGCATAAAAAACATCTACAACGTTACAAATCTAAGTCCACTACAAAGGGACATTTAGTTAAAAAAAAAAATCCCTTTTCAAGAACTACAACGAACAGCTCCTTTGGACTACAGCGTTTGTTTTCCAGATGCTATGATGCCACAATGCGGTCAATCAGAATATCATTCAAATAAATCCCGCCTAGGGCAATTCAAATCGTTTGCAGGTGGGGAGGGATGAGGTGGGGTATTCACCTTACTTTAGTGATGTAGCATGGACAGCTGCTTCTGGGATGCTTCAGCGAGCCGTTTGTGTAAACGTGAGCATTGACTAAAGTGTCCGCGAACTGCTCTGGTATCCGTGCTGGAGCTGCGCCGTTGATGTGTGCGGTATAGATAGTCGAAACACACGCGAAGCCACGGCTGATGTTAACACAAGCATTGATTAGAGTGACGATCACCAGTGGTTGCGTCAAAGCCATGCTGTAGACGTGTACAGTGTGTAGTAAGAGATTTATTCATTATACAGTGTAGATAGCTTTACTAGCCATATGCTGGAGCTGGTTTCGGGCATGTAAATAATTAAATAAATTAGCACAATAATGATAATATCATGTATCTGCGATCTCGCAGGCTGACGATAGGACCAACACTAATGTAGCGTATTATTTACTCACCCTCCATGCATCCTAGGTGTATATGACTTCTTTCTTTCAGACTAATGCAATTGGAGTTATGTTAAAAATAATCCTGCCACTCCCAAGCTTTAGAACGGCATAGACTGAACGGCATAGACAAGTGTTTCTCTTCATCAGTCTAAAACAAGTCGATCTATAATAAAAAGTGCCTCACATGGCTCCCGGGGTGTCAGTAAAAGCCTCATTTAGCGATCCGATGTGTTTTTGTAATACAAATATCCATATTTAAAACGTAAGAATCACTTTATTCTATCTTGCGCAGTTGTACACGGAACTTGCTGCTTTGGGAATGGGCGTGACAGTACTGAAACGCCGTCTAAGCTGTTTGTCAATTGCAAACGCAGTAGGACTGCTAACCAATCACAACACATTTTGTTTTTCGGAAGGTGGACCTTCATTAAACCTAAAACTAATCGAGCCATTTGTGCCAAGCTGGGGAGAAAGCTTGGCACAAGCCACCAAGCATGAGAGCATGTTCCAGTGCACCCTTAAAACAAAATAAAGACTTTATAAAAGAGCATAATAGGACCCCTTTTAATTTACTTTGAAAAAAATGTGTACTTTCTTAGTGTTTTTCTATTTTTATTTTTTATTTATTTATTCATTTTAAAGTTTGACGGTCCCTGTCCTCATGCTATTCCTGTAATAAAAGTGCAGCATACACATTCTTCCAAACTTCATTTTTTGTGCTCCACAGAAGACAGGCTCTGTCCCAAATCACACCGTAAACCCAAACAGTCTTCCTGTGAGTCCACACTAGTGACTAATGCTGCTTTGACTGCTGTGGTGCTCACCACAGTGGCTACATTCACACTGCAGGCAAATGTGGCCCAAATCCGATTTTTTTTCACATGTGACTAAGATTTTTCTAATGACAGTGTAAACAGCACAAACCACATGGAAACCACATTATCTTTTTAATTCTGATTTGTGGCACTTCCATATGTGGTACTAAATCAGATGTTTTGCAATCAGCCACAGTCTGAAGTCATATCGGAATTAATGTGACTTTTACGTCATTTGTGATCAAAGTTATCAAGATGAAAGGTAGTCAGTGGAAGTGTGATGTGTCAGAACTCATAAGTATTAAAGTGACAACTCTATATACAAGCAAAACATGAGGAATCGTATCAAAAAAGTTTCAAAACTCTTTTCTGTCACAGCCTTGTCGTTATTTTTAATATTGCCTGGCCATAATTTTGCTGGCTTCTGCAGCAGATCACACTATAAATAAACACAGACGGTGCATTCTAAACGGGATATATTACCCTCCGAAGAGCACTTCGGAGTGAAAACAATCATGGTTGCCATATGGAAGGGTTGTTCCAAATGAAATGCTCAAAACTGGCCATTTTAAAGGGCCCTTTGGATTGAAAGGGTACAACTGATGGCCCCGATAATTCTTTGCGCAGATGATAGCGCCTCTGTATGGGCACAAGACTGTTTGTTCCCCTACACCCTTCAACCCTTCGAAGCTCTCACCCTGGAGGGCCTCACCCTTTCAAGGGATTAGAGCGCATTGGGATGAGCCCTTCCAAATGGAACTCAGGGAGAATTGCTTACTTTATGTCCTCTGTGTTCATTTCCATATGAGTGTTGCCAAGTTCACAGTTTTCCCATGGAATTGGGATACTTTTTCACTGTTGCTGCGGATTGTTTTTATGTGGGTTGAAGTGACCCCACTAATGTGATATTTACCCCCCAGAATGCAATTGGGCTTGTTTTGGACTAGTTTTGTGAAGCAATTGGGCATATTTTGTTGTGAAAACCTGGCAACCCTGTTCATATTGTTCTTTTGTGCATGTAGTTCAGTTAAGAGCCATGATATGTTCACACTGTACAAGCCACATGAGCAGTGTAGAGTAGTGTTTGTTGTTTGTCGTTTCTACAGTCACAAATGCAGACATGGTTTTATGTTTAAGTGGCCTGACGCAGCGCAACGCAATTCGTAAAAATGGCATTATACATAACACATAAAAGAAGCAGTGTTTGTCTTGCTATAGGCAATAGATAATCTTAAAAATAATTTAAGATCAAATCAATATTTTATGTCCATATACAAACAGGTATTATTGATTAAAATATTGAAATATTGATTTGAGTTTTGAAATATTTTTTGGTTAGTAGGATGTAATAAGCAGCCATTCATCTGGTCATAAGGCCCTTATCACCCTGTCTTGGAATTATTTTCTGATGGTGACTGACTGCACATTATCCCTTATATATCCATTAACTAGAAAATCTATCTATACATAATAATTAAAATATTGTGTTGTTTATTTTATTAAAATATACAATTTGGATGAAGAAAATAAAATGTGGCAATATTTGCTCTCAGTTTGTCTTAGTTAAACCCGAAATGAGTCAATAACACTGATTTCTTTTATCTTTTCTTTAATTGGTTGGAAGTGCAGAATCACTTCCTTCCCGTCTGGCTCTCAAAGGTCTGACGCCGTTAATGATTTTCACTAAAGACTGATAGTTTCCCATTAATAAAACTGAGAAGGAAATACCATTGAGCACTTGCAAGAGGTGTCTACTGCAGGTTAATTAGACAATAATTGGCATTTGTGTAGCGAAAGGTTACAATATTTTGGCTTGAAGGATTGCAGCGAAAATGTCACATTAACATGTAGTACAACCATTATAGAATTTATTTGGCCTTTTTCAGGCAAGACTGTTATCATATGCTACATAAATATTGGCATCTTTGGGCTGCCCTTTTTTTCCCAATGTTGGCGCTATTGTTCTGAATTAGTCTGGAATTGATTGCCTTAATGTTTTGGAATTTATAATAGAATTAATTTCTTCAACCCAGAAAATTTCCATGGTCAGAAATGACTGGAGCCGAGCTTCCTTTAGTACTTTAATAAGGTTCCTATCTCAGTTGAAACAGCTTGTTTCTGGAGCTTGAAGCAACAAAAGGTTATAACTGAGATTTGGGAAGTAAAGTATAATTTAAACAGAGCCTTGAGGAACTGTGTAATTGATTTAGTTAGGCAGTTCTGGGCAGAATAACATGTTTACTGCTCAGGCTGAGGAAAAGGTTTTGTGACACTCTTTACTAACAAAAAGCAACTGAAACATAAATGTCAAACTTGGTGACTCAAGGTCTCTTGGTGAATAATCTAAATATATCCAGAATAGCAAGCAATACACTGGCCAGAAATGAAACTCATAGGGCATCCAAATCCAAACCATTCTATGTGCACTTTATTTACAATGATTCATTAATATTACAATCCTTAATCTACATGTCACCATCTGCATACAGTCCTGTAGCCTCATAAGTGAGTGCAGAGCATTGGCAAGCCTGGAAATACGGTTTAGTTTTTAACTACAAAAGGTGCTAAAATAAAACCATAAAAAAATGAAGAGAATAGAGAACATAATATAAATGAACATACAAAAAAGATTCAAATCATCTTGTTGAAATGTCACATTTTTCCATAAGTCTGTTGTTCTCTCTGTCTTGGCATTGTCCTACCGTTGTCAAACCAAAAGAATGCTAGACATCCTTTGTTTCGTAATGGCTGATGTGTTGTGTTCAGTAAGGTTTATGTAGCAGTTGTTCCCTGGCTCATACTCGTCTCCACAAAGGCAAAAGGGTGAGTTCAGTTCGCACATATTGATTCGACTACGCCACTTCCTTTAAAGCACTGTCGTTTAACCGCTCCATGTAGTTTCGTAGTTCCTTGGAGTCGCCAAGCTCAACATCCTGACATACCCACTTAATGTCATTGTCAGGATCAACTCCCAGCTTCTCCTTAGCTGGACTAACACTCTCCACTGGAATGGTGGTGAATGTAGTAAACTTCACACGTTTCCTTTTGGTCGTTGGCGAATCGCCTTTGCTGTCTTTCGCGGTGCAAACCGTAGCGGTTTCGGGTCCTCGGTGCACCTGGCCTTGTACGTTCTTCTGCAAAGAACCACCGTTGAGAAGGTGGCTTCCTTCTTCTAACCCTCCTATGCTGGAATCCATAATGGTGATGTGCTCATCGGTCTGCGGAGACAAACTTACGTGGCTCTCCAGAAGTTCGGCATCGTTTCCCAGCCACACCCAGTCGTGGGCATGGTTCAAGCTCTCCTGGCCCTCGATTGACATCTCCTTGTGTCGATACTTGAGAGTATACGAGATGCAATTGATGAGAAAAACCAGAATGGCCAAACAGAAGACGCCTAACAAAGCATACATCCCAATTTCAAGGTCAGTAAGTCCATGAGGTATCTGAAGGTCGTCCTCATCCACATTATGTCCTCGGGGAAGGTCAACTTGAGCAGGGAAGTCTGAGAAGTCAATGGGAATGCCGGGTAACTGGCTCCCATCATTTGAGAGCTTGTCTCCGCCTGGTCTCCTGATGATTGCCGTTTTGGTCGTAGTGGTGATTCGTCTCATGATACTGTCCTCCATGTCTGAGATGGAGCTTCCATAGTAGTGGTTGTCCATTCCGGTCCTATCTGGGAGAGATGGGTTCTGTCTGCGGTCTCCTGGTCTGTTGTCCATGTCCTCATCCTGGCCAAAGTCTCCAGGTCTTAAGGCGCTTTCGCTACGACCGAACTTCACACGGATGTTGCAGTTTCCAGCCGCCAGGACGCTCCGACGCTTAAACTTCTGACACACTTCAGATACTGTCATTTCCACGTGCACCAGTAGACCTTGACCCTCGGCTCGTGCAGAAATAACTGGCCACCGGCCTGTTGCGTCTTGCCTTACAGACACTACATCCTCATCCAGAGAGGTCGCGGTTAGAACAAAGTGCTCCGGGTTGTACAGGTCCAAAGGAGCCATAGAGCCATCACTGAACTGCAGCCATGCACTGATCAGTGCCTCCTACAGAGGGTAAAGAGAAAGACAAAATATATGACTCTTTCAGCAATAAATGCATTATATATTTGTACTAAATCTGCCCCCTAATATTCGACTAACCGTACCGAGAAGAGGCTTGGTCAACTAAAATTTTATTAGTTGCTTAGTCACAGAAAAAAAAATCACAGGAAGTGACTTAGTCACACAGTCCGTGGCAGACAGATCGTTAACAACTGGTCTATGTGGTAATATAGTATCAGGCAGGACAACCAAACGCTCACCTATCATTCTTTGATCTCAAATATGGCTTTTCATCTGAAAGATGTATGTAGTAGCAACTTTACAGCCTAGAAAAATGTGTGCTATTGAAGTGTGTGTGCGAAGTGTGGAAGCTGAGCAGTAGCGTGCTTACTGCATGACAGATGGAGGCGCCGATGCGTTCACTTGTTCACTTGTCACTTGTTCTTAAAATACGTTTATTTGTGTGCACTTACAATGACAACGAAACATTGTGTTTTTGTAAAACCATGAAAGCAAACAAGATGCACTTTCTGCCGCTTCAGTCTCTGTGAACTTGAGCGTGACACTAATATATCTATAGAGAGTGAAATGTCTACTTTTAAACAAACCAATTCAAATATTCTCAGATTATGTAATCCATATAAAACATGCATACAAGCGCATACTGCAGAGATGACGAATTAGTGACACTGACTTCATCACCATTGAAAACAAAGAAAGCATTAGTTTTTCAATAACTTGCTAAAACTTTAATGCAGTCTCCTTGCTGTTTTTCCCTGATGCATGTCGGTGCACTGTGGCAAGCTTTCTGAGCTAGGCAATAAAATGCTCATTTTTATTCATTTGATTCATATGGTTTATTAATAAACATGTGACTAATAGTTGACTTATTCTTAAAATGAATGACTACTAGTCAACCAGAAAAATCTTTAGTCAAGGGCAGCCCAAATTTGTACCATATCAGTTATTGCAGGGGTGTTTAGCTCCAGCTTCAACTAAAAACATCTGAACCAGCTAATCAAGGTTTCTTTAGGATCACTACAAACTTTCAGACAGGTACAGTACAGACCAAAAGTTTGAACACACCTTCTCATTCATAGAGTTTTCATTATTTTCATGAAACTTTGCTCGAGGTATCGCCTGGGTCTCTACAGATGAACTCAAGCATTGAGAACATTGTTTGTGTACACAGAGTTTACTAAAGGAAAGGTTTTGAACAACTCACTTTCACTGTTTGAGTTTCCTCTCGCGGCCTACTTGCCAGTAAGAAGAGTCGATCTCCAAATGCGAATTATAATTACCATCAGGTAAAAAAACAATGAATAATACTTTTTATGTATGAGACTACCTCTTGAAGCTCATCAAGAGAATGCCAAGAGTGTGCAAAGCAGTAATCAAAGCAAAAGGTGGCTACTTTGAAGAACCTAGAATATGACATATTTTCAGTTGTTTCACACTTTTTTGTTATGTATATATAATTCCACATGTGTTAATTCATAGTTTTGATGCCTTCAGTGTGTATCTACAATTTTCATAGTCATGAAAATAAAGAAAACTCTTTGAATGAGAAGGTGTGTCCAAACATTTGGTCTGTACTGTACGTTAAGGCAAGTCTGTCTCCTGAAATTAAAGACATACAAAATGTCTACCAAAGAAAACATCTGTCATGACTTTTTTCATCCAGAACCCCGTGTGGTGACACACGTTAAACTTTTCTAGCATAAATAAAAATTTACAAAAATATAAGGAACAAAATCCCAAAGTGTCTTCGTTTTTTGTCATGTGGCATTTCTGAAAGATGGAGATGCATCTTGTATGTGATGTTGCGAGTGACAAAATTAAAAGATTAGTTCACTTCCAGAAAAAAAAAAAAATCCTGATATTTAACTCACCAAGATGTTCATATCTTTCTTTCTTAAGTCGAAAAGAAAGTAAGTTTCCAGGATTTTTCTCCATATAGTGGACTTCAATGGGTTGAAGGTCCAAACTGTGGTTTCAGTGCAGCTTCAATGGGCTCTACATAATAAGGGTCTTGTCTACTGAAATGATCAGTCATGTTCTAAACAATCAAACTATTTCCATTAGTACATTTTTTTTTAAATAAAAGCAAAGCAGTAAAATGGCCAATAATGCATATGTACGGACAGTGGATTTGATAAGTTTTAAAAGTTAATTATGTACTAATGTCGTGTGAGTGGCTACTCATCAGGTCTATGTAGTATGCCCATGTAGGCAGTAAACAATGAGTTAGTTCTCTCATTTTGTGATAGAGCCCATGTGTCACTCTGTGTTACTTTACTAATATACTGTGTGTAGCTCCACACAACAATCCTTTAATGTAGGCCATGAGATCAGAGTGGTCTCTGCTCTACTTGGTGGGTCAGAAGGAGTCAGATTAAAAGATATGAGGAGATAACACAGTGCTATTACGGATATGGGGCTGCATATAGGGATTTACAATACACAAGCGTCTTAAGCTCTTCACTTACCAAGACATCAATGCTCGCTGTCCGCGAATAACACGCTACAAATCCTTCTACGGGGGAGGGGAAACTCCCAGAGCACTCTAATCATGCACTGAGACGGCAAATGAGGGAGGTCATAATGATATCTGTAATACTTTAAAAGCATACTGTGAGCTCCAGAGGGATTTTGCAGCGTGTTTATATATTCTGGATCTGTTTTAAATAGTTGATTTTTGTTGTTGTTGCTGTTGCTGTTGAAATATCTGATTTATTTAGATTGCTATCACCCTTCTGATGGCCAGCATTCTTGGATTCTTGGAAGATGGACTTGTTTGGATTCATTAGTGCACAGCTTTATGTTAGGAATTTAATCACTTTAATCATTTTATCACTAGAGATTCCTTAGCTGATATTTGTGGCGTTTAGACATTTAGTGAGCACATATCTTGCACAATGAGTGCCTACATTTTTTCAGATTGAAAGTGACTTGTATAATCCAATCAATGCCACGCATGCAAAACATGCACAAAGCACACCAGTTTGGATTTGAAAGAGGTACCTGAGCCCAAATTGATATGTATAGTGCATTTTCCACATGCTGGTTATTTCAGTATTGCTTTATAAAATTAGTTTAGGCTTGGCCTTCATAAGAAATGGTCTTTATAATGAATGCCAGTATAATTTGTTTAATACGTACATTTTTCTGAATACCTTCAAAGTTCAAGGATTTGTTGTGGAGTGAAAATACATGTTTGTGATCTATACATCAACGCAATTTATGTTTTTCCCCCTCAGTGCAAAAATTCAATTTTGCTACCTGATCTCATGATGAAAACGTACCTGTGGGAACTTCTTCGCAAGACATGATACAAATCACTACAGTTTCCAACACTGCAGACGAACACTAGAGTGATCACTTGTAATCTTTTTCGTACACAGTTATGATTACAGCTCCATATGTTTCACTTTTCCGATAGCTCAGTCAGCACGGAATTGGATTTAGGATGTGGAATCCTTGGTTACGAATCTTGTGAAAAACATGACTCACGATGACAGAACTGAAAGATGAGAGATCGAAAAACAAGGTAAAACGGCATGCCTGCAATTGCGTTTTTACATCACATTCACTTTTGTTCATACTATCGAGTAGGTTTAGGTGTAGTGCAGAAAAGTTATTTTAAAGCGTTGCGGAGCATTATACAGTAGTTATAGCACCACTCAATGGACATTTCAAGTCACAACTGTGGTAACAGTTACAAAACCAACGTCACATAAAACGTAATATATATATGTTCATCTTTTAGTGCCACTCAATGGATATTTCTACGGTGGCCGAAAGAGCTCAATGCGCTGCAACTTAAGAAAACACATGCAAACAGAAAAAAACGACAACAAAGTACAGACTTGCGTCCTTCGTAGTTCGGACTTGGGAGTACAAACTCCCGAGGACGTGAGGATGCAAGTCCTGTAATTCTGCAAATGCAACAGCTGTGTACTTGGTAACGTCAGTCAGCTCGCCGTTTCTACTCCGGTAATCTTCACTGCTTCACTGTATGTATTTACAATAAGACGAAAGATGATATCAACCACCGCTGCCTCTTTTCGTTTTCATTTAAACATATTAATAGCTGCAAAAACGTAGTTCAGGGAATGTACAACATTACAGTGAAACAAAATATTATATCAAACAGCATTGCCTCTTTTCCGTTTCATTTAACGTTAAACATATTAATAGCGACAAAAATGTGGTTCATGCAACGCGTTACAAAACAATAATTACAATAAAAGGAAGTGATATCAAATACCACCGCCTCTTTGTTTTCTTCAAAACATAAACCACAACTCTTTTCGTACTCATTTGAAAAACAATAAAACATATTAATATGCGATTTAAGCTATATATGCACTGTGTATAATACATCTTTACTCTATGTATAATAAAATGAAACATGACAAGCACAACTCTGCCTTTTTTGTTAAATGTCAGTTTTATTGAACAATATTAGCCATTATAAAAGTATAAGTATAAAGTATAAGAGACTTATGTAATCGGAAATAAAGACAAAAGCAGACAATTCGATCAAATGCATGCTAAAAAGTCAGCGTTGAATTACGATTGATAAATAATTTATGAAGCATCAGGTCCCAGATGGGTTCGTCACTTTTTGAGGTCCCCCTGAAACATTTCCGTTGTGCTCCGTGCTATTTGCAGCGCATTTCTAAGTTTGCAGCGCGTTTCCGTATTCGTGTTTGCATTGCGAGGATTTGCAGCGCCTGTGTTGTCAAACTGATGATGTTTTCTTAATTTGTTGTCGTTTTTTCTGTTTGTATGTGTTTTCTTAAGTTGCAGTGCGTCAAGCTCTCTCGGCCACTGTCTATTTCACATTAAACGTGTCACGAAATGTACATGGCGGTACGCATTTTGAGTCTTGCAACAAAGTTCCCACAGGTATTTTTTTGTCATGAGGTTGCAATTTTGACCCAGTGCTGAAAATATGGTAAATAAAACCCCCTAGAAACTTTGTCACATACAAAATATTAACATTTATCTCCTGTATGCTTATGAGAAACACTGATTGTTTGTAGCAGAGTCAATGTTTATGCAGAGTCTACCACATTAGGCCTTTTTAAGAACAATTTAAGCACATTTTACATGGTGCACCCCATCTGCGTGTTCTCAGTTTATTTTCAATAGGAGACACGTGGCAGACCGCAGATCGGGGACGACGCTGCCCACCATGAAAGATAACCGTTACAACTTGTTGCTCACGTGTGTGGAAAAGAGACTGCACATAAGAGACAGCAAAATCACAATGAAGCTACCGCATATAGTGAAAAATACCATTTAGGATGCTGCCTTTGTAGAAAATAGGCAGCGCGCTAGGTTTTGAAACAGTTTTAGTGGTAATTGTGCATCAACAGGAGAAAGAATACAGTTTGAAACATATCTGGTACTTTAATGGGCCGTTCTCTTTTTAAAGTCAGAGTTGGAAATGTCTTGCAAATGTTTTTCAAGGTATACATGCCTAGTAATTGTTCTCATATTGCATTTTCAGAAAGTTTTGGAATATTTGTCCTCTCCCCAAATTTGTCACTACCAAAAACATAGTAATATATAATTTAATAAGAAGGTTTAGATTGACCTATTTAGAGTTTGCTTACAGCTACCTTGTAAATATATATATTTTAACAATATTTCAGGTATGGATTTGTTGTATTTTGAATCCTGTTTTTATTTGTAAAAGGCAAAAAGTTGATCATGCTAATTTCAAACGTAAGGATTCATTAGTTTGAATATACATTGAACCAAACACTATCACAACTTCTTAGTTGATAATTCAGTATACTTAATTTTTGACAAAACATCCCATGTTTCTTTCATGACTGCACATTTTTGGTAGTGACAGTAAAGTTTTGGTTGTGACCACATTACATTACAGAATTTTAACCCACATGAAGACTAAACTCTAAAACACTACTAAAACATACAAAACATTTGCATAGCTGTACTAAATTTGTACTAATTTCCACCAAATAGAGGATTATGTGTTCCCTTTTGTCATTACCGAAACAATGATGACATATTTTGATCATTACTATTTCGGGAGTGACAATTTTATGGAATAACACCCAAAAATAAAATAAAAATATAAATAAATAATGTCGAAATTTCACCAAATAATTTCGTTGTGACTGTTTAGGTAGTGACACTTTTGTATACTTTTGAACCTAGCTCACAGTTCTAAACAGTTGTACACACATAAAAACTAAATGTTATAGAATAACTCCCCAAAAAAGTGTGCCTAATTATAGATAAATAATGTTCGGTAGTGACATTCTTAAAAGTTACACACACATTTTCAGACGTTTGAACACATTTACCTCAAAATGATGGTTCCTATCTACTTAACATGTATGGGGTGTATAAATGTAGGGGTGTAGTTAAAATCAGTCTCAGCCAATGGACTAAAACATACACTGTTTCGGTAGTGACATTAAAATGCGGGACACATTTTGTTACATAAAGTTTAATAATTTACATTTACGTTTACATTTTTTTTTTAATCAAAAAGATGTTTTTAAAAACAACAATGGAATAAAATGCAATAAAAATAATATTTCAATATAATTTTTATAAGTTAAAATTTAGGGGTTAGGGTTTGGAAGATCCACCTCCCAGTTGAAGGTACCACTAAATTATGATTTTATATATATTAAGCTGAAAGATTGTATGTAGTTTAGTCAGATGCATTTACATTGTGACTGTGCCCCAGATGCAATCAACAGGAACTGTCTCTGTAAAGGTGTGAACCAAATGGTCTATAACAAAAGAACAGCATTTCTCGGGAACTTCATGTAGATTGCAGGATCTCCAGTGGGAGGTCCTAACAGCATCTATTGTTTGTAGCCATTTGTCTTTAGGTATAAAGTTCTGTCTTACAGACAGAACTTTGGGAGAAGCTATGCAGAAACTATGGATAACTAGCTAGGACCCTTACACGGGTTAAGATGCTTGAAGACCGACAAGCTAGCATCGCTGTTGAAGACCTGCTACACTGCTACCATCAATAAATTCTTCTCCCCACAAGAACTCTGGTCAAGCTTACTTATTTTATGTATTAGAGAAATCTAGTACATTGGCGAGCCACCCAAACCACTGGTCAGCCAAATACAGCAAAATCTAACAAAGCTTACTGATATTTTAAATATTATTGTGGGTTTCAGTAGGTAATAAAATTATCTAAGTAAACACCGAAGATCTGAAGAATTAATTGTTTTTTAAATGTGTTTTTTAGTTGTGGGATGGCAGTTTGCACCAATTCTGTAGAACGGCCCTTATGCGTATTGTCATACCAAGTTCCACAAGAATTAACAAAGCCTCTGAGAAGCACAAACACACGTAAATCTTGCTTAATTGAAAGGACTGAGCTAACAGCACTGCGCTGCTGCTAAACTGAGGTGTGTCATATTGATTAAGACTGTCAACTAGAAGATAATTATATTGAGTCCAGGTACTGAGGCACTGCACATTCACCACCTCCTCTGAGTCCATTAACAAAGCCATAATTAAGCATGACAGATGTAACCACGGGCAACCATAGTTACTTTCATCCCTGGGTTATACATCACACTTGTGCAACAAATGACCAATGTAGAAAAACGCTTCTTAATAGGCTCTTATAGAAAGAGGCAATTGCGGCGAGTTTCAAAGGTGTCATTATATAATGGACTACAGTTAGTGAATGCAAGTGGAGCATGAAATGCACACCAAACAGTTTTCCAGGAGTGGCTCAGTTCTGTAGCTTTGTTGTCAGCCAAACTGTCTTTAGCATACATCAAACATTTTTCTCTAATTTGTTGGTTTCCATATAAATATTTCCTTTTAACTAGTGAGTCATCATAGTGGCACCCATTGGTGAATATTCTGGTTTTGTGCTGTGAAATTACCTGTTTAGGATTGCTGAGCACTTCCTGTGTGGTTGCTGTTGCGCTGATGGCTCGGTTACTTCCTGTACTGAGCTGCAGGTTGAGTGTGAGACCGCTGACCAACTGCAGGCCCAGTTCAGTGATGGTCACTCGATCATCCACAACCCTCACCGCCTTCTCTGCCAGGATGGAGTCTGACAGTGGGGACAGAACCTAGAGCAGAGCATACACACAAAAGCACATTATTAAATACAAGGATCATAAGCAATCTGGGTTTGTGGAGACAGCGCTGCCCATAGGGATTACCTCCAATTACAGGGAGACATATCAAAAAACACGGAGCTGTAAACCCGTCTAGTGATTGATGCAATAAAAAGGTGTTACAGACAGTCTCCTGCCTGCCCACACTTTCACTGCAGACGAGCACATATTAGGTATCTGGTCTCAAAGCAGACAGGAAAAACAAAATAAATCCAGATGACTAACACCTCCTCAGACACATGTACGCTGCAATATCAGCCCACTTTCGTGAGGATAAGTTGGCTGCGGAAAAGGTAACATCTTAGTGTTGGCTGTGTTCAGCCTTGCAGAAACAGTATACTAGGAGTACCATGGTACAGTGATGGTACTTGATATACAGAATGAGTCAATGACAAAGAAGAGAACAAACAAAAGAAAAAAAAATCTAGTTTAAAACAGTAGTTCACCCCAATTTTATTTTATTTTTTTTCTGAAAATGTACTCACGTTCAGGTTATCTAAGACGTAGATGAGTTTATTTCTTCATCAAAACAAATTTGGAGAAATGTAGCATTATATCACCTACTCACAAATGATCCTTTGCAGTAAATGGGTGCCGTCAGAAAGAGAGTCCAAAAAGTTGATAAAAAAATCACAATAATTCACAAGTAATCCACATCACTACAGGCCATTAGTTAACATTGAAAGCTGAAAAACTGTGTGTTTGTAATGAACAAATCCATTAAGTGCTCTATCCATAAATGTGCTTTCTTCGGTGAACAAAACATTTTTTTTCTGAATCAGGAGCGCTGTTTACAAATAAAAGCAGTCCAAAGCATTTCTAAACAAATATATATTGTGGATATTGATGTGAGAGGACAACAGGAGATGGACTTGCACACTGGAGGAAGTGTTATTATGGATTTTGGCCAGAAGCGATAGTATAAAGTTAAAACGTCTTGATGGATTTGTGTCTTTTCACTTCACAAGATGTGAATTGATAGACTGGATTTATGTGGACTGCAGTGATGTTTTTATCTGCTGTTTGGACTCTCATTCTGATGGCACCCATTCACTGCAGAGGATTTATCGGTGAGCAAGTGATGTAATGCTTAATTTCTCCAAATCTATTCCATATACAGTTGAAGTCAAAAGTTTACATACACCTTGCAGAATCTGCAAAATGATAATTATTTTACCAAAATAAGAGGGATTGTACAAAATGCATGTTATTTTTTATTTAGTACTGACCTGAATAAAATATTTCACCTGCTGTTCTTTAGAATAGTCCTTTAGGACCCACAAATTCTTTGGTTTTTCAGCATTGTTGTGTATTTGAACCCTTTCCAACAATGACTATGATTTTGAGATCCATCTTTTCACACTGAGGACAACTAATCATATGCAACTATTACAGAAGGTTCAATCGTTCAGTGATGCTCCAGAAGGAAAAAAGATGTATTAAGAGCTAGGGGTTGAAAACTTTTTGAATTTGAAGATCAGGAAGGGCATGTAAGTATCTCTTGTAGCTTCTGAAGCAGAGGTGTAGAGTCTGGGTATGCAGGGTATGCAGGTGCATATGGGCCCGGGCAGATTGGAGGCCCGCCGAGCCGAGAGGGAACATTTAATTGAAACGAGGAAACAAATAGAATTCTGCATGGGCCCAGCCCTGGCTCGAGATGCTCAGTTAATTTAGAAATATGTTTGAAACATTTTATGTTTGTTAAATTCAAGCTTTTTTTAAACGGCCAGTGGCAATGAGTTGAGCATGTTTGATCAATTTAGCTTTCTCAAATCAACACGACTTGCCTAAAATAAAATCTATACATAAAATACTTGATGCATTTCACAATATTAATTTAAAATTTTAACCTATATAATGTGGCTGTTAGACGCATATTCAATAGTTTGTGCTGAGAGTGAAAAGCTAAAGTATGCTTTGCAGAACATGGAAGTGCCAGTGCGATCACTTGCATTTGTTTTTTATTATTAATAGTGGAAACCTAAAATACGCCATCATTTTGCTCATAAAGGTAAAAGTAATACATTGTTTAGAACTGCAAAAGTTCTGTGTGCACTTACAATATCGACAAAACGTTGTGCTTTCATAATATAGCTAAAGAAAACAAACATGAGATTTCTGCCGTCTCTGTTTTGAGAAGGAGCACTTCACAAAAATGATCCGAAACTCAGCGATTATTTGCCTCATGATAAATATATTTATAGAATGCTTTAAATCACTACTTTAAAATGAAAGAATCCATGTAATAAAATCAAGTTATATTGCGTAAAGTTAATGTGACAATTCCAACTACTACGCCCCCCAAAAAAAGTCCATGGCATCCAACCTGTCTTCACATTTAATATAAAAAACAGCAATAAAAATGTAGGCTTCAACTTAGTTAACTGGATGATTTATAAGAAAAATAAAACAATGTTGGCAAAGTTATAGGCTTGTTGGCTTTTCTAAGGTAGGTTAAATGTTGTTACTATTATTATGACTTATTCACAATAAGTTTTATTGACGTTTTAAACACTGCTTGATCGATTTCATGAGACATCATTTTTATTTATTTTTTGGTCACACCACATGACTTTAAATTGGCAGACAAATATTTCAAGTATTGAAAATGTACATACCTGAATGCTGGTCATGCCCGTGTCCATGCCCTCCAAAACACGTCCCTCTCTCAGCCTAGCGATCCGTGGATTCTCTACCTTCAGGAAGTCCCACACTAACTCTGTAATATCCACTTGCCAATCGCTGCCCAGCATGTGGGCCACCTGACCTCGCGTCTCGGAGGATTCGGCCACAAAGTGTGTGAGCACACGCACCATGGCCCTTTGGTACTGTAGAGTACACGTCTTTCCTCTCCGCTCTTCATCATCGTCATCGTCGCTGTCCCGCGCTGACCTGGAACCATAAAGAACAAAAGTTTGAATCTTCAGCATATTTATAACCCAATTGTGTTTTTGTTAAAGCTTTTTCATGAAATGTTTTACAAAACAACTTTTTTTTTTTTTTTTGACAGAAATAACTGTTTGTTGACACGCCTAAATTAAGCTTCATTAGGCTGATGCACCTAATCAAGAAGCTAATTAAGCACATCAGTTTTATTTAATATTTTACGACTGAGTGACATTTACAAAAAGAGCTGGAAATACAATGAAGCTTTTGCTTTCATTCAGGACTGTTCATCTAGGTTTGATGTTCGAGGTCATTGGATCAAGGTAAAGAGGTTCAAAAAGAACACATTCATATTTGAAGACAAAGTTTAATGTGCTTTAGTAATCAGATATGTTCAAGTATTCCAGTCAATAAACACTTCATGAATGTTAATTTATACCCATGCGCATATCTGTTTGAAAAATTTATGTAAAGGTCATAGTCCTCTTTAGAAGGTTTTTACGTGATATAGAAAAAACATAAATCACTGAAAGAAAACCATGCTGTGTTTAAACATTGAAAAGAGATTGCATTAAATTGATTTCTGTGAGAACGTTGTGTGTGTGTGTGTGTGTGTGTAGGTCCTCTGGATTAGATTACAGTGTGTGTAGGTATGTTAATGTGGCAGATTGACTTTCCCAACACTGTAATTGAACCCATGTCATAATGCGATCACATTCAACAATTACAGCATGAAAAAAAAAATCCTCCACTCACATGCAGAACAATTGTTTTGTTCCACCTAATTAATTATTTCTCTCTCTCTCTTACCACACACACACACACACACACACAATACATATTTATTGAATATAAAACATTTTAATGCTTTTGTTCATTACCCTAAAAAAATACACATAACACTAATACCAGTAAAAACAACAGTAATACTTCTAATGTATGACTGAGTACAAAATACTTTTTTACTGTATTTGAGTACAGTTTTGCAATATTTCAATCTTTTTCTACTTAAGTAAAAATATCTGTAGACTTTCACTTTTACTAGTGCATTTTAAAGATAAAATTAGACACTTACTGCTTGTGACTGTAAACTGCAAAGAGTTTACATTAATATGAACACCAAATTATCAATGAGAAATAGTATATTTATAAATAAATGAACCTAGATTTAAAAAAAAATGCTGTAAAAAATGTTGTTTATTGTTTGTTCATGATACCCAAATAAGTAATGTTAACGAAACCCTATTATAAAGTCTTAATGAAAAATATGTTTGTGCTAATCTTATATATTTATTATATTTAACAAATAGCACTTGGTTTCATATTGTGTTATACTCATTAGGGTGTTTTTTTTTTGTTCATTTTTAAATTAGATTTTTTTATTAATTTAAAATTTTCTGTTTTAGTAATGGTGTTGTGTTTTGCCATTTTTACTTTTTTCGAGAAAAGGTCAGGATTTCATTTTTTATCTTACATTTCTGACTTTATAATTCACAATTGTGAGTATATATCATGCAATTCTGTGAAAAAAGTCAACATTGTGAAATATAAACTCACAATTGCGAGAAATAAGTCAGAATTGTGAGGAAAAAAAGTCATAATTTAGATAAACTCGCAATTGCGAGGAAAAAATTAAAAAAATGCGAGAAAAAAAAGTCTGAATTGTGCAATACAAACTTGCATTTGTGAAGAAGAAAAAAAAAAAAACTTTAGGATTGTGAGTTTTTGTCCCGCTATTCTGACTTTATAATTTAGAATTGTAAGTCTATATCACACAAATGAGAAAAAAACTCAAAATCGTGATATGCAACATGCTAAACTCACAATTGTAAGAAAAAGTCAGAATTACAAGAAAAAAGCTCACAACTCACAACTGAGAGAATAAGGTCAGAAATGCGATATATAAACTCACAATTGCGAGAAAAAAGTCAGAATTGGGAGAAAAAAAGAATTCATTAGATACAAACTCTGACGTGTGGAACAATGGTAAATTTAAATGCCCTGCCTCTCACAATTATGAGAAAAAAATTCAATCATGAGAATAAAAGTCAGAATTGCGAGACAATCTCACATTTGCGAGATACAAACTTGCATTTGCGAGAAAAAAGCAAGAATTGTGAGATAAAAACTTGCAATTGCGAGGAAAAAAACTCAGAATTGCAAGATATAATCTCAATTACTACAAAAAACTCAGAATTGCTTAATAAAAACTCGCTTTTGCAAGAAAAAAATTGCAAGATTATAAACTCACAATTACAAAAAAAAACATCAGAATTGCGAGAAAAAAGTCATATTGTGAGATATAAACTCAGTTGCAAGGAAAAAAACAATTGCGAAGAAAAAAGTCAGAACTGCAAGATATAAACTAGCAATTGTGAGGAGAAAAGTTTTTAAGGCAGCGATATTCAAAAACTGCAATAATTATGACTTCCATTACTTTCTTTTTGAGGACATTTTACATTTAATTTTTTTTTTCTCAAACTCCAGGTGGTCAACATTAATTGGCTAGTTAAGAACAAGAACATACACAAATTGATCCGAACACTGCTGAGCTTTGTTCCACCCTCATAAGAGAAAATAAGTGCTACCTTGTTACAACATTAAAATCAACACATGGACTTTTAAAAAAGCCACCGTAAACAAAAAGGCTTCAAGGGAAGGCAAAAGATATTAACAAGTGGCATTTTGTGATTTAGCCATCAGTTGTTCTGGGTGAGATCACAGTGGCAGTGCTCGGTTATTTACCTGCACAGGAGGTCTGAAGACGATTCAATAAACAATATTTTCCAGAAAGCAGACAGACGTCCCTTTAGGGGGCCAGCCAGCACCACATATCTCACTCACACAGTGTCATTCCTTGATATAGACAGAAATAGTCATTCCCAGCGGTGGGACTTTATCATGCCTGCCTGGTGTTGAGAGAACACTGTTAACACCAGTCCGTAAAGTGCGGGCCAGCCTGGCGCTCTACACGCTACAGGCTTGGCAAGAGTACAAAAACACTCTCTCGGGTCAGTTTCTCTCTCTCGCACTACACCGACCAACTGGCAGCGCATTTGGCAGAGGACGAAGAGCCTTGCGATTCTCTCTCGCAGACTCACATATAGCGGTAAACAAATGGATCATCAGTGCCCACTAGCACCAAACCGTAATGCTGTTACATCAGCAAGGTCATGCCTGTTATGCCATGATAAATATAAATGAGAATGTGCGAAGAGGGAAATCAGTAGAGAATGCAAAACACACACGCTTCTCTGCCACATTTCGAGATGATGAGCCAAAATTGACATTTTCTCCTCTCTTGCATGAAAAATGTCTCCGGGTCAAATAAAACAAACGTGAGGTGACATTGCCATTTTTAACATGCTCGTTCATCCTTGCTAAACATGTACACATTGTGATAATCACAGGAAAGATGAATGTATTTTGGCATGCGCTGTGTAGACCGGACTGCAGCTGTAAGTGCCAACTCTAGCACTGGATAATGAGCGTCAGGGCTGCCTAACACATGTTCATAAACTGCTGACAGAGGCCCTTGACTTTCTGTAGTGCTAGGTGAGCGTGGCTAGCGGAGGCAGGCTAATTAGTCGTGATGTGCTGACGATGAAGTCCTTCATTTAACAGCACGCGTTTTAGAGGGTACATGTGGAGATGGAGCCATTTGGGTAAGATTCAACAAATTTCATATCCTGGTACCTCAAAACAACCTTGCTAACAAGAACACAATTAGCTCTAACCACGGGCCCTAAAACCAGGTGGAGGCTCTAAACTGGACATAGTCAGCTGATAATAAAATGCATATTTTTTCTAAACAGGTGCCATGCAAGGTCCTGTTCACCCGCAGAATCCTATACCCTTTGGTCTCCAAAGCTGCTTCATTGGCTGAACTTTTTTAAAGCGATAGTTCACCCAAAAAGTAATATTCTGTCATCATTTACTAACTCTAATATTGCTCCTGACCTGTATGAATTTCCTTATTCTCTCAAACAGTTCATGGTAGCCTTTAAATTTAAATTTTTTTTTTTTTTTGTATTTCTGTCAAAATATGATAATTCGTGCCTTTTTAAATTATATATGTTAAATTATATACCACAAAACCAGTCATAAGTAGCACGGGTATAGAGGTGGACAGTTGTAAAATATTTTTACTTTACTGAAGTAAATTTATCTGTAGTTTATCAAAGTGTTTTTCTTTGAAATCAAACATTTACTTCACTACATTTCAAAGCATAATGTACTTTTCACTGCACTACAATTCATAAATAAAAGTAGTGTTTTACCTTTAATACTTAGGAATATGAGGAATATGTACTCAAGTAAATCTCTGCATTACTTTTACTTGAGTAAAAGTAAGAAAGTACTAGATTTTTTAAATGTTATTAAGTATTAAATTGTATTTAATATGAAATGTAATGCAGTAAAAAGTACAATTTTATGCTTTGGAATGTTGTGAAGTAAAGTTTTCTAAAGAAAAACACTGATAAAGTACAGACTTGAAAAGTACTTTTAAAGCAGCGTAAAAATACTTCACTACTGTCCACCTCTGCACAGCTATATTTGTAACAATAGCCAACAATACATTGTATGGGTCAGAATTAGCTTTCAGATGATGTATCTTAAAATTACCCTTGTGACTGGTTCTGGTTCAGTTTAATTGTGACTTAAAAGGATTAGTTCACTCCAGAATTAAACTTCCTTGATAATTTACTCACCCCAACCAAGATGTTCATGTCTTTCTTTCTTTAGTCGAAAAGAAATGAGGGTTTTTGAGGACAACATTCCAGGATTTTTCTCCATATAGTGGACTTCAATGGGGATCAGAGGGTTGAAGGTCCAAATTGCAGTTTCAACGCAGCTTCAAAAGGCTCTACACAACCCCAGCCGAAAAATAAGGGTCTTAACTATTGAAATGATTGGTAATTTTCTAAAAACAATAAAATTATACACTTTTTTAACCACAAATGCTTGTCTTGCACTAGCTCGACTTCACGCCTTGCATAATCACATTGGAAAGGTCACACGTGATGTAGTCTCAGCCTCAGACGTCACGCCCACGGAACGCTGGCTAAACGTCTGATGCATATGGTACACTTAACTGGAAACACCTCAGGAATGTCAAAGTCGTCATCTGATTAGTTGAATTTGACCGGATTTCCGTGAGACTCGAGTGTCGCGTTTATTTTTGGTCCGCCGGGAAACAAAGCGCAGACTGATTTACTCTGCGTTTTGCTAAAAGGTGCTTATGCATACGCCATTGTTGTTATACACATTTGCGACGTTCGCGAACAAATGACTAACTTACTGCTTGTTCTTCCTCTTCTTCGTTATCTCTTAATGCTGGTTATTTCAATGACTGACTTGTTGCATGCCAGTCTGTTGTTGTGGGGGCATTTCCACGCACCGAAACGTGACGCTGAACGAAACGAACTGTGATTGGTTGTTTGACATGTCAATCAAACGGTCTTATGGGCGGGCCTTGGCCAATGAAAGCTGCCATGAATTCCAGACCTTCAGCCATCAGTCTGAAGGTCTGGCAACGCGAGACTACACGTGGTGTAGGTGGAAGTACCGACCCAGTGTTTACAAAGCGAACGTGCAAAGAAAGTCAAACCCTTTACAAAAAAAAGGTAAAACAACGATGTCGGACAATTTTGAAGTTCGAAGAGAAAATGAATTGGAGTTTTTCGCCATACCCTACCTTTTTAAATGGAAGTACACAGATGAAGAACTAACCACTTGTGACCTTTCCAACACCATTACGTACTGCGTGAAGTCACAGACGAGCATTTGTGATTAAAAAGTATATACAGTCAAGCCTGAAATTATTCATACCCCTGGCAAATTCTGACTTAAAGTTACTTTTATTCAACCAGCAAGTTTTTTTTTTTATTAGAAATGATACAGACGTCTGTTTTTTCCAAATGTAAATAAAAGCTGAGAATTTTTTTTTTTTTTTTCACAATGATGCCTCTTGTACATTGTCTTATTATCTTTTGGGAGAAGCCTGTGTCATTTCCGGTAAAAAAAAAAAAAAAAAAAGAACCTGCTGGTTAAATAAAAGTAACTTTAAGTCAGAATCTGCCAGAGGTATGAATAATTTCAGGCTTGATTGTACATTTTTATATTTTTTATAAAACGACCAATTGTTGTGCTAGATAAGACACTTATTCCTCGGTTGTGATTGCGTAGAGCCTTTTGAAGCTATACTGAAATTGCAATTTGGATCTTCAAGCCATTGATCCCCATTAAAGTCCACTATATGGAGAAAAATCATGACATGGGGGTCAATAAAATTTTAATTCAGGAGTGAACTAATCCTTTAATAGGACATTTTACAATTCAACTCTTTCTAAATCTCCATGTAGATGGCTTGGGTAAAATGTTTCCAACTCTGTTACCTAGCAATCTCAGCATGGCCTAATTAATATTCATGCATTTTAACCCATTTTAATTCAATCATCCATTTTAAATTATTATTTTTAAATCTAAGTTTGACTGAACTTGCGACACCAAGCAGCATGTGGGTGCTGCTGAAGCAACTAGTGTGATGAATACTACAACATGAGTGAGTGGGTTCTTAAGGTGTCACCACAGCAATGTGCATTATTGCCACAAGACTGCAACATTAGGATGGACTTTGGGGCTCTGTCACTGAATCAGAATATGATTGCATCAGGTGGCCATCTTGTTAGTGCTCTCTGAGATTGAGGCTGTCAGGAGGACGGCAATTGAGCCCCTCATTAGAGTCCACTCGATCCACACTGACAGACAACCTCCCACTACCAGAGACACAGATCTATGAAGATCCTGCTGGTGTAGGGCTCACTTACTTGTCTCATTTAAGTCCAACTTAACTAGTGTTGTCCAAAAATAATCATTACTGATTACATTTACCCTAATTTCAACAGAGGTTTCAAATCAGTGAAACCGTACAGTAATACACAAAACACATTACCCTTACAAGCTACCACCAAAAAGTCAATGATTTTTACATGTTTTACAACTTTCTCTGCATTTTTTATTTGTGTTTGGCCAATTTCTGCTGTTCAATGACCAATTTGAGCATGCTCTTTCCTCATCTTTCACCTCCAAGTGAATTGCCACATTGAAATGACTAGATTTCAACTGCAAAAATGTACCAAACAATTGTAAATGTCAACTGCTTTGTGTGAATTCTACACTTTTCAGAGAAATCAGCCTACAATAGGTTTACTTTGCATATATTGTCTCTGCAAATAAATTAAGAGAAAATCTTTACCACTGTAAACCATAACGGCCCTTTAATACAAGGGTTGTTTATGTAGTTACACAAACACTTCTTACACTCTAAACCCGGATTAAGTTGAATTTACTTAAAAAACATGAAGAAACTGGTTGCCCTAAAAAAAAATTAAGTAATGTGATCTTTAAAAATCAATTTATTTACCTTAAAATGTTTAATTACAAAGTTCAGTTCATTTAACTTAAAATGTTTTGTAATATCAATTTGCAGTTAGTATAGACACTCACTGACTACCAGAGTGCATTGTGGCATGAATAAATTATGCAATTGCTTTGCTGTACTATTGTTGTTTTAATTTGCCAATTTTATTTGCTGTCTTGTAGCACAACAAAAAGAGCAAATAAAATGGTTATTGTTACAATTAATAAAAATAAACAAACTTGAATTGTTACCATTGTTGTGATTCATGTGCTGAATGTTAAAGTCTGTGTGTGACTCGAACATATTATCACAAACATTAAAAGTATAAAACTGTATCAACCCAGCTAAACGATTCTCAAGGTGTTTATGAAGAACAATAAAATAGTAAAGAATTACTGGTAAGCATGTAAAATACAGCTAATGATATATAAATATAATATATCTAATGATTTAATTAGAAGATAGATCATTTTCTAAAAGCAATCTACTTAATATTTTTTCCCCTTGAAATCAAATAACTCAAATCAAATAAAAGAAAAAAGCTATAACAAAATAAACAAAGTGCCCAACCAAAGGGAACGCTAATCACTATAATGATACGTTTAATTTTTTTTAAATCACATCAATTTATGAAGTCAGCTTATGTGATGTTCTCTCAAATATTTCAGTTGTATTGAAAGTTCAACATTCAAGATGACTTTGGGAAACTGAAAGAATGATAACTGCACACATGGAGGAAATGATTGAAAAGTCTATTAAGAAATGGCCCACTTCAAAAACGTTTCTTTTCTTCACCTTCTGTTGTTATTTTGCATATTAGCAACATATGAGTGCACTGCTGCTGGTTTATTAATGTTGTTGATTCTTTTGTCGCTACTTGAATATTTTAAGTATGCGTTACTCAAAGCAGTAAGTAAATTGTTTTGCTTGCCTTAAAAGTATGTAACTTAATAAAACCTAGGAAGTATAGCAACTAAGTAAATATAACTAACTATATCTAAGTAAGGTAAACTATTGGATTTCTAAATGTAATGTTAGAAACACACACATAACAGAAATGCATAACAAGCAGGTTGATGTAAAAACAAAGAAAGAAGTATGAAGCAATTAGCATGCAGTATTCATTCTGTGTACATTTATAGAGCACCTCATTAGCAGTAAACAGCCTAACAGTGCTTATCTATAAATAACTCACAAAATGAGCTATTATGAAAACACACACTTTGTCTAACAAACCGGTATATTGTACCATGAGTTACAGTATTTTGGTAACAGTATAGTAAACAAGTGGTTTACTGATAGTCCAGTGTGTGCAAACAATGAGACATGGCGCCGCCACAAGATTTGGGGGTCTCGCACTGCAAAAATGTCAGGTCTAAATGGTGACATATCTTTTTAAACAAGAGATTTTGGAAAACTAAACAGATATGAACACATCACTGTCACCACACTCTTCCTCCCAGTGCTCTGTCAGTCTGCTGAACTGCCTATTTTGCCTACGTACTTTTTCAAAGTAAAGCCAACAGTATACATGTCAGGTACTTCACTTATGTTGTCGAAAAGTTGTGCAGAGAAGTTTGGGGAAGGAATGCCACTCCACAGTGAATGGGATCTCCCATCTGGCTTTGCTCAATGACTCTCAATGAATCTGTATTGCAAATGTCTCAAGAGCTTCCCTCAGAAACCTGGAGTCTGGATTCGCAGTCCACAAAGCTACATAGAGCAACCCGCTGGGAACGTGAAACTTCACCTATGAAGAGCTTCATTTTTTATATTCCGTATTCTCAGCTTCTCACACGCGTTGTGAATCATTGTGCCACATGGGACATATGAAAATGGAGACATAGAGGAAACTGCCTCCACACCTCCAGGAAAACGTATATATTGACTTTATTCTATTTTGAATTCACAAGCCCAAGTGGTTCCTTGTGGGTTAGAAGGAGAGAGGTGAAATGTATCCCCATACTTCAGTTTCCAATGACAAAATATTAAAGGTGCATGCTGGGAAATGGCAGCCAGGAGCATTTGGAATAGGTTTAAAATGTAACTGAAGGATGTTTATAACTCAATGATTTCCTACTTTTACAGATTCACAGACTTTTAACCAATCCAGGGACCCCCAAAAGCTAAATTTTCTCTTTAACACGATGATGACTTAAATTAATAACAATAACAACTCTAAATAGGCTGTATAATAATGCATATTTATAACTAGAAATGTGACTCTGCACCACAAAACCAGTCTTAAGTAGCAATAGCCAAAAATACATTGTGTAGGTCAAAATGATTGATTTTTCTTTTATGCCAGAAATCATTAGGATATTAAGCAAAGATCATGTTCCATGGAGATATTTTGTAAATTTCCTACAGTAAATATATCAAAACTTAATATTTGATTAGTAATATGCATTGCTAAGAATTTAATTTGGACAACTTTAAAGGTGATTTTCTCAATATTTAGATTTTTTTGCAACCTCAGATTCCAGATTTTTAAATAGTTGTATCTCAAAATATTGCCCAATCCTTACAAACCATACATCAATGCAAAGCTTATTTCTTCAGGTGATGTATAAATCTCAATTTAAAAAAAAAACCTGGCCTTTATGACTGGTTTTGTGGTCACAAATGTAAAAAGTTTGATTCATATATTTTCATACTCATGTGTAAATGTGAACTCATATAGGTATGTGGATGAAACCAATATGAATGCTTATTATGATCTTTAATTGATCTATTTAATGCTTGTCAATGAAATAAATGTAATCTGTAGTATTATTAATTCTCAATGAAGCTCAACATCGTCCACTCTGAAATTCTTTTTTCCCATAAGAAAGCTTTCCAGAAAAAGTTCAAAGCGCAACAAACCAACCAGATGTGAGCTGTATCATAACATTCTGAGCCAAGAAGGAGGCCTATTACATCCTTTGTATGACGTCCATTGTCCTATCATGGATTCACGGCAGTACTGGACTGCCCAACAGAGAGTTTGTTTAATGGTTTCACACTCCAGAGCTGCTACTAAGATCTGTTTCTTTGTGATTGTGTGGGGCTTCTCACATTCCTCCACTTCACCACTCACAGTACAAATCGATATGAGGATTTTAGTCTTTTCACTTTAAAGTTTTAACTTTTTTATGTTTTTTTATTTTTTATCCAGAAAAGTACTCTGCAATTGTATGCCAAAAACTGTTATGTTTTTGCTTTTCCCCAACCAAAAATATAGAATAAATGAACTACATTTATTTACTTACTTACTTACTTAATACATTTTTAGGGCTGCAGAAATGAACATTTTACTATACACAATTAAATTTGACACTGGTAAATAATGATACATGTATAATTGAGAAAACTGTGCTAACATTTACTCTTACTCATGTTGTTCTAAATCAGAGCTCCTCAAATCAAGCCTACGAGATCCTCTTTTCTGCAGAGTTTAGCTCTAATCTTAGGCTACGTTTACATTAATCCGGATACATTTGAAAACAGAGTTTTCATTTTAAAACGCTCTCCGTTCACACTAGCGTTTCCAAGCGTTTTCCAAAAGTTTTTCATCCACACTGAAACATAGGAAAACATCAAATTCGCCTTACTGCGTATGCGTAAAGTCTCCAAAATTATACAGACGCAATAAGTTTTCACGCAATTCTTCTGGCGGGATGATTTACGGAAATATCTCAGCATCCACTGACGCGTCTATATCGCACTCATTCATATTTTATCTAAAAAGCAGTTGTCATGATTTGCAGGACAGCAACTGTGAGTAAATTTTCTGTCATCTTTTTAGGACTGTAATTTGAAGAGTGTACAAGGTAAATCTCTTTAGCAGCAGTGTGACAGTGAATAGCACAGGCACAATTATTGGTGTAAACATAGATATCTATTGGTACAATATACGTCACACAACACGACTATGGCCATGTCCACACTAATACGTTTTCGTTTGAAAACGCATCTTTTTCTCTCCGTTTTGGCCTTCCGTCCACACTGAGACGGCGTTTTTGTCAAGGAAAACGGAGCTTTTTGAAAACGCTCTCCAAAGTGGATAAATTTGAAAACGCCGTTTTCGCGTTGTAGTGTGGACTGTGAAAACGGAGGCTTTTGAAAACGATGACGCATATTTAGTCATGTGACACATATTGTACCAATAGATATCCATGTTTACACCAGTAATTGTGCCTGTGCTATTCACTGTCACACTGCTGCTAAAGAGATTTACCTTGTACACTCCTCAAATTACAGTCTTAAAATGATGACAGAAAATTTACTCACAGTTGCTGTCCTGCAAAACATGCCGACAACTGCTTTTCAGATAAAATATGAATGAGCGCGATATAGACGCGTCAGTGGATGATGAGATATTTCCGTAAATTATCCCACCAGAAAAATTGCGTGAAAACTTATTACGTCTGTATAATGTTGGAGGCTTTACGCATGCGCAGTAAGGCGAATTTGATGTTTTCCTACGTTTCAGTGTGGATGAGAAACTTTTGGAAAACGCTTGGAAACGCTAGTGTGGACGGAGAGCGTTTTAAAATGAAAACTCCGTTTTCAAATGTATCCGGGTTAATGTAGACGTAGCCTATACATATGCGTCACCGTTTTCAAAAGCCTCCGTTTTCAATGTCCACACTACAACGTGAAAACGGCGTTTTCAAATTTATCTACTTTGGTCGGAGTTTTTAGAAATAATCGTTTTCTATGATAAAAACGGGGTTTTCGTGTAAATGAGAGGCCAAACCGCAGGGAAATATCTGCGTCTTCCCTTCGTGTAAACGGGGCCTTAATCAAACACACCTGACCATGTCTTCAGGATCATTAGAAAATCACAGGTAGGTAAGTTTGATCAGGGTTGAAGCTAAATTCTGCAGTACATTGGCCCTTCAGGGCAAGATTTGAGGAACCCTATTCTAAATCCACAAGGCATTCATTCGTCAAACTCCAAAGAAGATATTTTTAATGATATCTGAGAGATTTCAGTCCCTCTTTTGAAAGTCCATTCCACAAAACTTTATAACTACAAAAATGGTAAGTTTAAAAGTGCTTGTGTGATGAACAATAACCAGGTTGAGGTTTGTCCTCACAATTCAAGTTCACGTACAGTTTAGCTTCCATTTTCCTTGTTTGATGTGCTCTATGTATGTGTTGATCAATGTTCATATGTGAAAAAAAAAAAAATAAATTAAATCTTTTCATATAACACAATATGTTCTCTTCAAAAGACTTCGATCAAACCACTTCATTCATATTGATTACTTTATGATGTGTTTTTATTGAATTTTTGAAGCAATACATTTTTGGTAATGGGCTTTCAATGGAGGAACATAAATCTGTCTGGTTGCATTAAAAAAAATCTTCATTTATGTTTTGATGATAAATGAAATCTTATGGATTTGAAATGAAATTAGAGTAATTATATGATGACAGAATTTTCAAATTGTGATGCACTATACCTTTAACACGTTTGCTCAGTTTAACAATATAACTGTTTAATTCTGTTGTATTGGACAACGAAAGAACCTTTACAGACCACCAGCAGGTGTCACTGTTCAATACACACACCCACACATACACAGAGACCACCTAATGTGCATTCACAGACCCTGGTTGAATCCTGTCCCTAACACAGATTGCAAAAGACTACAAGCAGACTGTGGGTTGATATGTGAAGAACTTTGTGAGTGACAGGTGTTTGAATTCTGTGGAAATCTGCTGAGTTTTCACTGAGCATGCAAATTCAGTGCGGACCTACCAAACACTCAATATTGTCAGAATGCATCACAAAGGTTCGTACCTCTGGGCGTTACTGTTTACGGGAATCCTCCAGCCCTTGATCTGACTGAGTTCGGTATCTGAAACTTCGATGTGTAGAGGCAGTTTGGGAATCCAGACCTTCACCTCCAGCTGGGCCCTCAGGTAACCGTACGTGAAGTTCAGAAACATTCGGACCCGTCCTCTCATCTCTTTGCCATTCACGTAGACATAATCACACCTGTCTGATACCTGAGAGCAGAAAAAAAAAGACGTCAGTGATGGAGGAGTGAGAAAAGAACAGTGGATTGATCTTTTCAAGATGTATTAGTGAACTTCACATTACCAAAATCAATACAATGCATCTGAGCGAAAGACAAGGTATATTTGAAATGGATTGACAGTGAAATCGGACGATATTGAAAAATATTTGATTTTGAAAAGTCAGCCTTGACTCTCTGTCAAAAGTTAGTGCTCTGGTACTTTCTTCTTGAGTTATTGTCTAAAACAAAGAACTGACCACAATGTTCACCCACACAGATTTAGGTCACGATTGAACATTTCTGGGGTGTATTTTTATCTTAGCTCCCACAGTCTCTCAGTTGTTCTCAACTCTTTCAGTTGTTTTGATGGTTTCTATACCTTTGAATGAAAAGATAAAAGCAGTACTGACTCTATCACATTTAACAGCACTACTGATGCCCAAGACAAAAACAGCACTCGTTATCTTAAGACTGAAAATATAGCAGCATGTGTGCGTGAGTTATGTTATGTCATCTAGATCTGATATCACGTCAAAATATCCTCAGTTCAACTAAAATAAATCAAATGTGGTCAATGTGTGAACTGATCACAGCCCTGAACTTTCCCCCACATGCGCAAAAGAACGATAACAACAAAGAACGATAGCATGAAGTGCATAGAAGTAAAGCCACTGAAGTTAGCGTTTATGCATTCATTTATAAGGATATGTGCTGCAGAAGTCAGCGGATTCATGAACAGGTGATGGAGGATGAAGATGAAGAGAAAGAGAGATACGTTTTTAAATATTTATCTACCTTGTGTAGAGCTGTCACTGTACTACGTAATACGTAACGCTAATTCAACACCTCACTGTCTCTCTACTGACTACATAGGTTTTCAGTGATCAAAGACTACCAGTGTGTAAAATCTTTTATTGTTTAGTCATAGTTGTTCATGAGTCCCTTGTTCTGTTCTTCAGAAAAATCCTTCAGGTCCCACAAATTCTTCGGTTTTTTAGCATTGTTGTGTATTCAAACCCTTTTCATCAATGACTGTATGATTTTGAGATCCATATTTTCACACTGAGGACAACTGAGCGATATGCAACTTTTACAGAAGGTTCAAAGACTCATTGATGCGGCAAAAGAAATGTGATGAGCCAGGGGTGAAAACTTTTGAATAGAATGAAGATGTGTAACCTACATTTTTCTTTTTTTTGTCTAAATATTTTTTTTATGTAGTACAGCCCTTTAGAAGCTACAGAAGACACGTGTTTTCCAGAAGACAAAAGTTAAATTTATCCTGATATTACTGATAGTACTAAATAAAAAAGATATTTAGGCAAAATAAGACAAATGTACACATCTTCATTCTGTTCAAAAGTTTTCACGCCCCAGCTTCTGTGAGCGTTTGAAGCTTTCTGTAATAGTTGCATATGAGCCCCTCAGTTGTGCTCAATGTGTAAAGATGAATCAAAATCAAAATAATCTGCCAATGGGGTAAGGAAATTTTTAACAGAAAACAAGATTTTTTATCTTACCCCATTGGCAGATTATTGCTTGTTTCAAGCAAAAACACACCTAATTTTGACTTGTTTTTTCGGAAAACAAGACAATAATTTTTACTCGTTTCGAAAATCCTTTTTGATTTAAGGATTTTTAGATATTTTGGCTTGAAACAGGAAAATCTATAAGTAAGAAAAGCATTTTTTGCAGTGTTGCAGTGCTTTTTACTTTCACTTTTGAGATTAGTGATCACACATACTCTGTGTTTACTACGGAGCGACAGTATTTACCACACATTTTACAAGATTAGATGTTTGTCAGTGGTGCTCAGGATCAGCAAATCATTCGCCATTGTCCTATCAGTCATCTTTCCCTACTCTATTTATGTGGTAAGTGAAATTTTATTTACTGTAATGTAACAGGCTACTGCTAGCAAGTGGCTAACCACATCCCTTTAGCGGCTCCATAGATTGCGTTATTTGTTTTCTGTGCCTTTCCAAATACAGATTCGCTATTCAGGCGCATCCCTAACTTCTAGCAATAAATAAATACGTAAATCTGACTCCCCCTGTCATGACAGAAAAACAAATGTTTGAGTCTTAGTGCAAGTGAGCATGAGTTGGCAGCAAACAGTGAAGCTAGGGTCCACAAGTCACCTTTCTTTTCCAGATGGCTGCTGGAGAAATGGGCAGCAGTTTGGTTAATAATGATGAGTAAATACAACAGCCTATCATAAGACACACACTCACAGAGAAGACAGAAGGGCGACCTCATCCTCTTGTCGAGGAGTTATGAGGCCACATTCCAAAACCATCCGTTTCATAAACGCTGGCAAAAATACTTGGCTCAGTGTTCCCTTCTGACGCAGGCTTCAAATCACTATGACTGGCTCGGTCGGACTTTGATTCCTTTAACCAGGATCTGACAGGGATGGAAACTACAGAAGCAACACACACCATCAAAGTGTGGCCAGCAGCAGAAAGATAAAAGCATGCAAGAGCACACATACTCATGCACACATACACACACTGACACATGGCTGCAAACCCAAATTTCGTGCATAACCCTTACATATTAATAGAGCTCCTAGGCTCATTTTTTATTTGTAAAAACATTTATGTTGCCATTTTGTTCTCATAAGGAATATTAAGTCTCAGTCTGTCAGGATTTGAGAACCACATGCTCCCTGAAGAGCAATTAGAAGATCCAGATCCTGGCAATCTATGTTAAAATGCTAGTGGGCACTTTCCATGTTTATAGTACACTGGCTTTTTCAAAGCATTTAAGGGGAAAAAAAATCCATGATATTGCCATGTTACAAAACAAAACAAAACAAAAAAACAGGAGAAACATCATTTGGAGCCTTTTGGTGCATTTCATGAAATTTCACCCATATGCTAGTGTTGACTGCATTTATCAACCATTCCACCCAAGAACTTCATTTGAACTTTCTCAATATTTACAGTAGATGTTTTGCCCCCTCAGATGTCAGATTTTCAAATGGTTACTGTATATCTCAACCGAATATTGTCCTATCCTAACAAACCATACATCAATGCAAAGCTTATTTATAAATCTCAGTTTTAAAAAAATTGATGCTTACGACTGGTTTTGTGGTCTAGGGTCACATTTAGCCAAATTTCATTTTAAATAAATAATTTGTTTTATTTTCTAATCATTCAACATTTTCTGAAAGTTAAGCATGTCTTTTTTCACTTCCTTTTAAAACAAAAAACAAAATTACAATAAAAAAAATCATGCCTGTTTTGTACTCTATTCATAGAAAGTGGCAGTTCACTAGCTGAGACTACTATAAAATAAGTACTAATAAATTCAAGAGTCATATTCCTGGTTCTGGATTAACATTACACACACTCCCAGAGCTGAGTGAGATATCCAATCCAGCATCAGAAGATCATGGTGTGTTGCTTTCCACACTTAAGGGTTGTTAGAGCTGTGAGAGTTTGTTTCATGCTTGTCTGATTGATAGAGTTGTCTGCTGTCAGGGTTTCCTCTTCCTCTGGTTAGAAAGCTTTATCTCTGTTACTTCAATAAAGTCTGAGCGTGAAGACACTTAGACAGTTTCTAGGGCTGCCAAAGTTAAACTGTTGACGTGACGAATTAATAGATTAAACACTGTTATATATCAACAGTGACCCCAAAAACTATTTGGACACTTCAGCCACACTTAAAATTTAAAAATTAATCACACTAGATGACAAAAAATATAACACCTCTTTGCCATATTTGTAATTATTTTGAATAGCAACTATGTGCAGTTTTTGTGGATGAAGTCCATAGATTGGAACCAGTGTAATAACTATGTTTTAGCCAGTACAAATAATCATGTAGTGAGGGTCTCAATTATCAGTATATGATAGAGTGGGAGATGTTATTAACTGACTTGCTCATGTACCAAATCCAAAGGAATTTTTTTTTACAAATGTCATTAGTAATATTTGTATGGACATTACATTTCATCAAAGCGTAATAGGTATAAAAATACTCCTGAGTGAAACATGCAATCAATGGTAGTAAGGATAATAAGAAATTCACTAAAGAACTCTCTAGGAATATGAATGCAATAAATTGATGCCTATTATTTAGACTTATTTCTCTAAAATAGATACTGAATTAAACAACCTGATCTCATGACGAAAACCTACCTGTGGGGAAATTTTTCACAAGATGTGAAATACGTACCACCATGTACGTCTTGTGTCATATTCGATGTGAAAGGTCCACTGAGTGGCACTAAAAGAGTGTTTGTTTTTCCCCCCGAAACAGATCAACGTACATATGGTGTCACCACAGTTCTGACTTGAAATGTCAGTTGAGTGGTGCTATAGCTCTAATGCTCCATGATGTTTTAAAATAAAGTACCATCTGCACTACACCTAAAACCTACCCGATAGTATGAACAAAAGCAAATGCCACGTCAAATGCAATTACAAACATGACGTTTTAGCTTGTTTTTTAATCTTTCATCAAGAGTCATGTTTTTCACGGGATTTGTACCCAAGGATTCCACATCCAAGCCCAAATCTGTGCCAGCTGAGCTACTGAGCAAGCTTGTTACATCTGGAAAGCGAAACATATGAAGCTGTAATCCTAACTGTGTACAAAACCGATTACAAGTGCTCGCTGTTTTACCACCTCTAGTGGTCATTTCTGTTGGAAACAGCAGTGATATGTACTTATTGGTACTTATTTCTTGTCTTGTGTTGTGTCTTGTGAAAAAAGTTCCCACAGGTACATTTTCGTCATGAGATAGGGTAGGAATTTAAACAGTACATATAAGTAAACATTATATGTGACCCTGGACCACAAAACCAGTCTTAAGTCGCTGGGGTATATTTGTAGCAATAGCCAAAAATACATTGTATGGGTCAAAATTATTGATTTTTCTTTTATGTCAAAAATCATTAGGAAATTAAGTAAAGATCATGTTCCATGAAGATTTTTGTAAAATTCCTACTGTAAACCTATCAAAATGTAATTTTTGATTAGTAATATGCATTGCTAAGAACTTAATTTGGACAACTTTAAAAGTGATTTTCTCAGTATTTTGATTTTTTGCACCCTTAGATTCCAGATTTTCAAATAGATGTATCTCGGCCAAATATTGTCCTATCCTAACAAACCATACATCAATAGAAAGCTTATTTATTGAGCTTCCATATGATGTATATATCTCAGTTTTGTAAAATTTAACCTTATGACTGGTTTTGTGGTCCAGGGTCACATATATGCATAGTATAAGTAAACTATATATTTATATGTACACACAATCTGATTGGCTAAAGTGAGTGGGATGTTCTAATGATACCAGAACTCCAACTATTACACTAGCTACATTTCCATTACAGATTTGTGTGAACACTTGCTTTATATTTTATATATGTCCATTACAAAATTGTGAATTGGGAAAGGGTGTTTGGTTGTGGGCGATTGGTGGGTTCAGAAACCATGCGACTTTTCCGCAGGTCAGGTGATCATACGAGCATAAAAAAAAAAAAAAAAAATGAAATTGACGTGTTTCCATTTGCCATATTTTCACTTTGCAATTTCAATTTGTGCAGACTGTAGGGTAATGGAAACGCATCTACTCTTTGTATCACTCTGCTTGCTGTATTTCTTATTGGATGCGGCCTTATATTGTGACAATAAAGCCCTCCCTACACTTACCCCTAACCCTACCCTACGATAAACTTATTATTAAATACCCGTGTGGTCCTTTATTTCCATTTTTTATAAACTTCCTTAATTTTTATTGAAAATAAACGTATTTCCTATGTGATATGTGATGGGAAAAGAGAGAAGAATGAGTTCGGCAAAAGGTGGATTTGAACTCAGGTCGATCACGTCAAAAAAATGCTACCATTGTATAATATGTGTCTTTTGTAATGTTGTCTACGCCAACCAGACACTTAGTGTAAATAGATACTCCAAAAGGTACTATATGTTTTTACTGCAACTTATCTTTTACTAAACAGTAAACTGCAAGTAAGTTCCAACAAGTTGACTGTAACTGCTTTGATTAATATCGTACATTTCAACTATTCCTACATCACTAACTCTTTCCAGTGCTGTATGGCTTAAATCTATTGTTACGGACACACACAGGCACACAAACAAAAAAACACACAGGGCGTCATCATTAATCACTGCCATAGACTGGAAAATCTCCCACCACAATGTTACAGCCATGACTATTCAGTCTGGAAAATTAACTACCTGTCAGACACATCCAATCAAGCAGCCATCTGAGGAGCGAGAAGGCCGGACCATGAACAGCCGGCTCGTACATGTGTTTGACTGAGCAGGTCTGACAGCACAATTAACTGGGTCTTAAACTACAACTGTGTGGGTCCTCAGTGAAGGAGCGAGTTTATTTATAATCAAAGGTGAAACACATCCAAGAAAAGTACATTCAACTTTTACTTCCCCCTATTTATATTAAACACTTCATCTGCTACACTGGACGCGGTTGGACTACTAATGTAGCTCCACATTGACTGTCTGTGTCACTCCTTTTGGGGGAACCTATAATCTAAACTCACCTTTTTATGCGGTCATCAGTTTTACCTGACTGGCTCCCAATAGTGCTTTACATCAAACAACTCACTGGCTCTATTGAAAGATTCCCAGATAACACTCCCTTGTGCGCTCCACTCTATAGCATCATGGTATATGGCCCAAGAATCATTGATTCCGAATACACACACACAGACACAAACCCACTTGAACACACACATGCTGTTTGCACACAAAGGTTTGGTCAATAAATTTCAGTTTTTATTGCAGATCCTTTGCAGACTTCCAGGTTTAAATGTATTCAAAGATGCCACTTTGGGCACTATTATTTTATGTGCCCAACGTAACAATGCACACAACCTTCACAAGTTTTCACTAGTTTATTCCCAGAGTGCATTATCGTATGTTCTTGCCATCTATATATATATGGTGATGCCCAAATGATCTCTTGACTTAAGAGGCTTTTTCTACTCTTATGATAAAACATATTAGTCATATTTTTCTAGCTTACATGTAGTTCAATATAGAAATACTCTGCAGTAAAGGCTGTCCCCACACTGTAAAAACAATTTGTTGAATCAACTTAAAATAATTTGTTACTGGCTGCCTTATAATTTTAAGTTCAGTCAACTCAAAAAAGTTTAGTCAACTTAAAATGTTAAGTTGTACTAAGTGACAACTTAGATATTTGAGTTAATTCAACTTTTTATTTAAGGCAGCCAGGTAAGCCAGGTAACTTACCCAGCTTTTAAGTTTAACAAACGTTTTTGTTAAGTCAACTCAAATTTCTAAGTCGTCTTTTAGTACAATGTAACATTTAAAGTTGACTAAACTTATTTGAGCTGACTGAACTTAAAATTTTAAGGCAGCAGGGTAACAAATAATTTAAAGTTTTCTCAACAATTTTTTTTTTTTTTTTACAGTGCAGTACACAGACTATTTATTGATACTAAGCAACTAAATATATTTATATCTTATGTACAGAAATTTCTTTAACTGGAAATGCTGTTTAATTTAACAAAGATGACAAATTAAAAAAAGCAGTGGCTTGTGTCAATTTAAAAGCAGGGCTGTTGCCAGGAATAGCAATTAAGCAGCAGTGCCTTTCTACATGCATAAACAGATATGTACACGCATGTCACACACACAGGATTCGTCAAGCATGATGAAAAAAATAAATAAATAAAAATAAAAAATCTTAGCAATGTTTACCTTAATTAGTTTACTCAAGCATGTTGGCACTATACTGTGTTGAACATATGTCTATGGCAAAAATATTAATAAGATATGATTTCAGTGGACATTCAAAATTTGCTTCACTTGTGAAATCATGAAAATATACAGTTTTTGGTCAAGTTTTTGGATCAAGTACAATGTGATTTTCGTTAACTTTCACGCTTTTCTGCATGCACAAGCAATTAATGCACAAGTTTCTCGAGCATGAAATCTAGAGCTGGGTTTTATAACAGATTAGGTGCAGTACATACCAAATTATCTCAAGGAAAAAAAAATCTCTAAACTAATGCAATAAAACATTAGAGTCAGTTGTTTCTACATTTCTATAATATTGAAGTTTAAATTCAACTGATTTGTATGCAAATGCTTCAATTACACTTAAATGGTGGCTGTCATAACAACTTGACGGATTTATTAAAACATAAATCAAACACTGCAGAACAGGAAAAATTATAAAAATTATGTTATATGATTCATATACATTTGAAGTCAAAAGTTTACATACACCTTGCAGAAACTTCAAAATGTTAATTATTTTTCTAAAATAAGAGGGTTGCATGTTATTTATTTATTTAGTATTGACCTGAATAAGATATTTTACATAAAAAAACATTTACATATGGTCCACAAAAAAAAAAAAAAGACCCTGATTTAAAAGTTACGTATACTTGATTCTTAACACCGTGTCGTTACTATTTTTTTAGTGCTTGTCCTGAACAGTTAAACTGCCTGCTGTTCTTCAGAAAAATCATTCAGGTCCTACAAATTCTTTGGTTTTCTCAGCATTTTTACCTTTCCAACAATGAATGTATGATTTTAACATCTTTTCACACTGAGGACAGCTGAGGGACTCATATGCAGCTATTACAGAAGGTTTAAATGCTCACTGATGCTTCAGAAGGAAAAACGATACACTGAGAAATTGAAGATTAGGGTAAATTTTACTTATTTTGTCTTCTGGGAAACATGTAAGCATTTTTTGTAAGTAGTAAGTAGTGTTTGAACCTTCTGTAATAGTTGCATATAAGTCCCTCAGTTGTCCTCAGTGTGAAAAGATGGATCTCAAAATCATTCTCAAGTCATTGTTAGAAAGGGTTCGAATACACGAAAATGCTGAAAAACCAAATAATTTGTGGGACCTGAAGGATTTTTCTAAAGAACAGTGTGCAGTTTAACTGTTTAGGACAAACAAGGGACTCATGAACAAGTATCACTAAAAAAGAAGAAGCTGTGGATCATTCAGGTAACAACAGTATTAAGCATCAAGTGTATGCAAACTTTTGAACAGGGTAATAAATTCAACTATTATTTTCTCTTGTGGACTATATGTACGTCTTTTATGTAAACATTTACATTTCGCAGATTCTGCAAGGGTGTATATAAATGTTTGACTTAAACTGTATTTAGAACTCTAGAGTTAATTTTTCTAGTTGACTCGTGAGTATAGTCACCACATATGTTTTTTCTGAGGTAAATGTGATGTTATGTGACATATTGCTTACAAGCTGTTATACTGATGTCTTTGTGCAGTTGAAACACTGATTGAGCGATTACATGACACATGATACAGATTTCGGTAGATTATACTCTTTCATCATACCTTTGAATGTTTATTCGTGTTTATTTTGTGATATTAAAGTGAGATGATCAGTTCATGTAAGCTTTGTGCACCAAATCTGAACAGCGCCAAAGCGGCATTTTTTGTTTGACTACTGTAATAAAATGGATAAAATTTGAAATCTGAGAGTTTCATATCAAAAATAACAAAGCACAAAGCTTATTGTGATTTATTGGATGGGAGGTTCATTAACTGAAAACAGGCTAGACTAATCGATTCTTGGGATTTAACAATCAATATTGTTTCATAAAATGTGAAATGATTAAAACCGAAAAAAACAACAAAAATATTTTGTGCTTAGCCTTAATAAAATCATCCACATGCCAACAAACCAACAAGAATGCACAACAATAATGACAATTCATAGCAGTAGATTGCAGGGGCAAAATTTGTTGTAAATCAGCTTACCTGAATCCCTCCATAACTGGTACATATTAACTATTATTTCACAAATACATAACTTACAGACAGTTACATACATATTTTATTATCTTGAGCCTTATGTTACACCTCAAATGACAATGGAATTTAAAGTATTTTTAATATGTATTTTTTCTCAAATGCTTGGGTATACAGAACTCTCACAGCTTAAATAGACTAAACGCTCCTGATATGTATCCACCCATATCAACATTTAGAGATAAATGCATATTCAGCATTCAGCAAATGAGTCCATCCTTATTAATGACAACATTAGCGCTGGTACAGTAGTTCTGACATGCAAAGAGGTTACCCAATCATAACTGAGATAATTTGCATATAAAAGTCTTACATTACTGTTACAGTTTAATTTTTAAGGGCAGACAGACGGTGCAAATGGTCATGTAAAACTAATGACCGTTTTGGTGTAAGAAATCTTGACAAAGTGAACTTTTAGGAGACAGTAATGTAATATGTACAGTTGAGGGCAAAAGTTTACATACACCTTGCAGAATCTGCAAATTGTTAATAATTTTACCAAAATAAGAGGGATCACACAAAATGCATGTTAATTTTTAAATAAGGAACTGACCTGAATAAGACATTCACATAAAGTCCACAAGAAAACATTATGAAAAGTCCACAAGAATTTATGAAAATGCCCCTGTTCAAAAGTTTACATACACTTGATTCTGAATACTGTGTTGTTACCTGAATGATCCACAGCTGTTGTTTTGTTTAATGATAGTCGTTTATGAGTCCCTTGTTTGTTAAACTGCACGCTGTTCTTCAGAAAAATCCTTCAGGTCCCACAAATTATCTGGTTTTGGTTTTATCTGTATTTGAACCCTTTCCATCAATGACTGTATGCAACTTACTGGTATGCAGTGTACAGCACAAGAGAAAAACTTAGCAAAAAGTAATTTCTTATTAAAAAAGCAACATAGCGCTTACTTCTTCATCAACACTTTCTTGAGCACAAGCTTCACTCTTCACCACATTAACTCCCCAAACTCCAACCTTACACAAACTCGCAAAACCCAACATAACGGAACATTAAACATTTAGTGCAAAAAAAGTCTCTCCCCTTTCTCATCTTGCTCAAAAACTCCAAAAATGTAACGCTTCATTTCAAGATTTACTCTTTATGCAAAGCATGCTGGCACCTTGAAATCCCATGCCCAGGTTCAGTTAATGCCAACAACTATTCACATAGTCCCAACACAATTAAACTGAGTAAACTTCCATTTCACACATTTAAGTGGATTGAATAGAATTACAAATGATGTGACAAAAACTTTATGAATTGAAAGTGTTGCATTAGCTCATCCAATAAAGTGAATTAAACAAGAAAAACAGTTTAAAAGAATAAACGTTAGAAAAATAATAATATTATGCCAACAATATGCAAAGGTTTAGGGTCTGTACAAATTAATACTTCTATTCAGGAAGTATGCATAAAACTGAAGAGAGTAAGAGAGTAGAGACTTATATTGTTATTAAAATCTCCAATAAACACTGTTCTTTTAAACTTTCTTTAAAAAAATAAAGAAAATTAAAATGGTTTCCATAAAATATTAAGTAGCATAACTGTTTTTAACATTAATAATAAGTTTTAATTTGTAATAATATTTAAGAATATTATTGTCACAAGGAGTCAGACTGAGACGTGCGGATCCATTCGCAGCATTTATTCAAACACAATAAACACAAAGGGGCAGGCAGAAATCGTCGTCAAAAAACAGGGAAAACAAACTCGGGAAGAAACGCTCGGAAATACAGACCATACGGAACAATAAGACTTCGCAGAGTGGCTGTGTGTGTGAGAAGCTTAAATGCAGTCAGTGTGATGAGGTGCAGCTGTGAGCGGTAATCAGTAAAGTGAGAGCAGGTGAATGCAGTGATTAGTGCAGTGGCTTGTGGGGAATGAAGTCCATGAAGTGTGGTGCAAGAGTTCATGATGACAGGATAGACCTAGGCTGTATCCGCCCCCTATACCCTCAAATAGTGCACTCATTCCCGTTCCCGAGTGCACTCATTCAATCCCACAATGCACCGCAAAAACGAGTGTACAACCAATGTACGCTCAACAGCTAGAGATAACCCATAATGCACTGTGAGAGTCGCGCGCCGACTGAATTCCCGCGTCTCGCCAGACGATGGCGCCCGCAGCTGAATCATCCATCCATTCGCTTGCATATTCCATTCCAATACAGCATACAACACGGGTACAAATTTGTTGTAAATTGATTATTAAATTGTTTAACCAGGGTTTATACGTAAACTCCTTGACATAGTTCAAGATAAATCCTTTAATCTTACTACTCGAACTGTCCGTTTTAAATGATTGTTAAACAGTAAGCAATACTATGCAAAAGCGGCAGTCCTTCCGGTAAACTCAGTGTCCGAATTCACTCACTCGTTTTCCCTCACTCCTTCAAGTGGACTGAATGAGTGGACTAATGTAGGGAATAGTGAATGAGGGTGTAGGGGGCGATTTCGGATACAGCCCTAGATACGTGACAATTATTGTTCATACTGTATTGCGTATGAAATACGTGCTTTGCTGAACATAAGAGACTTCTTTTAAAAATACAGTTGAGGTCAAAAGTTTACACCCCTCTTTCAGAATCTGCAAAATGTTAATTATTTTAACAAAATAAGAGGGATCATACAAAATGCATGTTTTTGTTAATTTAGTACTGACCTGAATAAGATATTTCACATAAAAGATGTTTGCATATAGTCCACAAGAGACAATATTAGTTGAATTTATAAAAATGAACCGGTTCGAAAGTTTACATACACTTGATTCTTACTACAGTTAAACTGCCCTCTGTTCTTCAGAAAAATCCTTCAGGTGCCACAAATTCTTTGGTTTTCCAGCGTTTTTGTGTATTTGAACCCTTTCCAACAATGACTGTATGATTTTGAGATCCATCTTTTCACACTGAGGACAACTGAGGGACTCATATGCAGCTATTACAAAAGGTTCAAACACTCACTGATGCTTCAGAAGGAAAAAACATGCAAAACTTGAAGATCAGCATAAGTTTAACTTATTTTGTCTTCTTGGAAACATCTCCTGTAGCCTCTGAAGGGCAGTACTAAATTTAAAAAATATGACATTTAGGGAAAATATTTTTTTTTTTTACACATCTCCATTCTGTTCAAAAGTTTTCACCCCCCGGCTCTTAATGCATTGTGTTTTCTTCTGAAGCATCAGTGAGCGTTTAAACCTTCTGTAATAGTTACATATAAGTTTAACTGATCAGGACAAACAAGGGACTCATTCAGGTAAGAACACAGTATTAAGAATCAAGTGCATGTAAATTTTTAAACGGGGTCATTTTTTATAAATTCAACTATTATTAACTAGTAACTATTACTCTTGAGGACTATGTAAACATCTTTCACGTGAAATATCTTACTCAGTACTAAATAAACAATAATATGCATTTTGTATGATCCCTCTTATTTTGGTAAAATAATGAACATTTTGCAGATTCTGAAGGGGGGATATAAACTTTTGACTTCAAATGTATGAAAACATCTTACCAACCTCGAAACCCATAATACAGCACTGTACTGAATATTCTACAAGCAAATAAAAAGGATCAGAAGTTTACTTTTAAGCACCAAATGTGATGAATAATTAGATTTGGCAAGTAAATAAAACTGCATTGCTTGCTTGCCAGTTGACTTTTTATAAAGTGTCACAGTAAATTGATTTTTTTTTTTTTTTTGAGCAATATTAGATTAATGACATTAATATATATATATATACGAATCCTTTAACACTGGGGGACAAATATGAAGGCTATTAGGAAGAAAATGGCAGGTAAATAAATAAGCACCTGCTGGATGTGTAGGAAGTGCTCTTCTTTGTACAAGTACAAATGTCAAGTGCACATAGCTGCCAGGATTTTAAAACTGAAATATGATGAGTGAGAATTACATACTTTAATCAAGGTCAACTATCAAACACTCGTATGTGCTCTTGAAGTTTTCAGAAGTTGGAAATTGATCCAGGTGTTTGTGACAAGATTGAAAGAACTTCAGGTGCTTTGATTTAAAGTTGTTGTCAGAATGACCTTACTTGCCAACGTTTTCACAGTTTGTGACAAAATCAGAAGAGATGTATTTACAGTCCGCACTTCAGACGTATTGAGTTGTGTGGCTGGTAGCTAGTAAGTCGAGCAGGTTACATCAGTAAACCAGATCAAACAAAGCCAACAGCAAGTCTGGAAACTTCCACTTCATGTCAGCAAACAACTGCTTTGTAGTTAAAAAATAAAATAAAATAAAGATCTCCTTTAAGTATTTTAGTCAGCATTCCAGCTTAGTGAGAAAAAACATGAATAAAACAACTAGCAACAGCACATGAATGCATAACTAGTTTGGACCAATTGTAGCACTGCTAAATCACTAATAAAGACAAAAATGCTAATGTTTTCTATTCAGCATGATATAATGCAGCACAGTATAGCTATTCAGCATTTTGGCACTGCCGTTTGAGCTAAAGAGATTGTGTAATTTTAGTCCATTATGCATTAGATTTATTTTCTTTATCTATCTATTGTGACTACGGGCAGCCTGATGGGTTTCTGTATTAAATTAATTGGGAGAAAATGATCCAAAATGGTACATAATGATCCAATATCCAAATTGGTGGTCGTGATATAGGAAGAAAATTGCTTTTTCCCCCCTCTCTTTCACTCTCTAGGGAAACAAAATATTTTCCAATCTGCCACAACTAGTTCCTTCTTTTATTATGTAGCACTTCAAAAAGCACACAGAACATCAGTCTCCAAGGAAATGGAAAATTCATATCAAAATGGTTATCTTTCTAACCCACTACAGTGATTGTGATCCAAGCAAATCCATTATGCATTAATGTGCACGCCCAGTCATCCATTATTTAGCTACAATGTCACACTTGTATACTTAACATAAATCCCCTTCTGTTAAATGATTTGTCATTCTGCTTATGTTTCATAAGGGTATTTTCACATGAGTAAATGCTTTATTCTTTATTCTTCTGTAAGTGAACTACTAAAATAAGTTAATAAAATTAGGATTTTGAGCTCAAAGGGAGGTGACTGTGTGTAGGTCACATCACATAAAAAATCTCCACAATGGCAAAAATCAAAGAAAACCACCAAAAATAACTTGTGAAATTGATGTTTCAGGTATTATGGGATGGCAAACTGGTGCTTGTACTGTACAATATATTTTACAATTTATAACCATATACAGTAGTCAACATTTGAAGTGGATCAAAACCTTTCATCAAAGTTGTCCTAAAACCAAAATACTACCTGTTCTTGTCTTAGGACACCTTTGATGAACTTTTTTGATCCACTTCAAATGTTGACTACTGTATTTACCAATATATATATATATATATATATATATATAAACTGTGGTTCAAAAGTTTGGGATCATCAAGACAATTGCTTGTCTTGTCTAGCTCTGTGTGTACTTTGTGTAGAGATTAAAAAGTATATAAATTCTAAAAGATTTTAGAAAATAACCAATCATTTCGCTAGAGAAGACCCTTCTTCCTCGGCTGGGATCATTTAGAGCCCTTTGAAGCTGCATTTTGAAAGTTCAAACTCGGGGGCACCATAGAAGTCCATTATATGGAGAGAAATCCTGAAATGTTTTCCTCGAAAAACATAATTTCTTTACGACTGAAGATAGGAAGACATTATCTGTAAATTTTTGTTCTGAAAGTGAACTACTCCTTTAATCAAACAACATGAAATATTATATAATATTTCTACTGATAATAATAACAAAATAAGAGAAAATATTTATAAATGTAATATTCTACAATTATTTATATAAAATCTATAATAATTTGTAATGTGTGAAGCAAGGACGTATGTGCTTTTCTGTGTTTTTTACTAGAAGTTATGTTTTTATTTGCTAAAACTATAATTTTGACAGTGTTTTACATGTTTTACATTACATATACTGCACCGTTAAACCATTAACTATTTTTCAACACAGATGGTAGCTTACAGCTAACCAATTAACAGTTTTTACTGCAGAATTTTTACAGAGCAGGTGATAGATAATTGTATTGCCCTGCATTGTTCTAGTCAGGCCACATAAAGGAGATAGTTTGAAGCTGCAGTATGTAATTTCTGTACCTCAAGCGTCACTAAATAATGACCGGTTTTACCAACACTCCCCCGTCTTTGGTAAAGTTAACAGTTCAAAGTTAAGTTTTAAAGTGGAGGGACACTCTGACTTCAGGCTAAATATGTGCTTCATGTGGTGACATCTAAATTACCTGGTTTTATTACCTGGTTATTTAATGAGTGAATCAGCCTGACTACATTAGATTAAACCAACAGAAGTCATTTTAAGGATCCTATCAGGTAGAAATAGCTCCTTATAATAACTGCACATATTCCATTTCCACAGCATATCTGAAGTCATTTGCACATCTTCAGCTACAGTATTAACTAGGATGAGCTGAAACTTTTACTTATGAATATGAATGAAATGTTAGGCCGAATGTTGGATTACTGCAGTCTGTGTAAACATATACAACGTTTTGATCATTTGCATATGACCAAAGCCTTTAATGCTTTTCAGAGAGAGTTTTAGCTGAAGCACAGCTGTGTTTTTAACTGTGAAGAAATACACTGAAATTAGCAATTAAAAACATTCTTACGAATGTCGCTGGCATTAAATCACTCTCACAGTGGAAGCTGATTGGGTCTTTTGGGTCATTTCAAATTAGAGAATTTCATGACTAAACAACCTTAACTTAATAGGCCTGTCAAACACAAATGATCATTTCTAGCAGAAAAATCGCACAATCCAGTCTTGTTTAGAAACAAGCTTCAGCAGATTTCGTCTCAAGCATAATCAAACATATCATAATTATATACGCTATGATTGAATCTGAGCTCATACGTGACTGAGATCCAGCTGGAGGCATTTGGAAGAAACCCAAAAAGACAAAAATTATAGAAAATTATAGAAAACATAATGGTCAGTGAACCCCTTGTGACTAAGAAGTGTGCTTAATTGTATTGAATGTGCAATTCAAATGGTAAAAGTTTATTCTGTACTTGCAGATAATCTTACACAAAAATAAACAGCCAATTGAATGTGAAGAGAGAGACATGCCTAACTACACTTTTAAAATGTTCACCATGTAATAATGTCAAACATTTCACCATAAAGTATAAGTTTTTAATAATTTATTAATAATCTTTAATGTTTTGACAAGTACACTTATTTTGATGTGTTGACTGATACTAAAGCACATGTGAAGTATCTGAGTATTGGTTTAACTGTAGTGTGTTATTCAGTATAACATTTAAAGTTACATTTTAATACACGACACACACATTTGAGTAGAAATGACATTAAAGTAGACTGCTAAAAGTTTGTGATCAGAGAGACTTTTAAAGTTTTAAAGAGGTCTCTTATGCTCATCAAAGTTCTATTTATTTGATAAATTTTTTGTATTAAATATTGCAATTTAAAATAACAGTTTTCTATCTTAATATATTTTTAAAATATAATTTATTTTTGTGATGCAAATTGAATTTTCACCACCTAATGGTCTTCAGTCTTCAGTGTCATGTGGTCCTTATTAAGAAATCATTCTAATATGCTGATTTATTTTCAGGATTTTTGATGAATAAAAAAAGATAAAAAGAACAGCATTTATTTAACTCTTTTCTAACAATATAAAGCTTTACTATCACTTTTTATCATTTTAGCACATCCTTGCTGAATAAAGGTATTCATTTCTTTTGAACAAAAAAAGAAAAAAAATTATTGACTCCAAACTTTGAACAGGTAGTGTACATTGTTAGAAAGATTTCTATTTGAAATAAATGCTGGTCTTTTAAACTTTTTATTCATCAAGGAATTCAGGAAGCAGGAAGCAGCACAACTGTTTCCAACATTAATAATAAATCATAATATTAAAATGATTTCTGAAGGATCATGTGACTGGATGAAAGGAAGTAATGATGCTAATGATTCATTTAGCTTTGCATTACAGGAATAAATTCCGTTTTAAGGTACATTAAAATAGAAAACCACTATTTTAAATTGCAATAATATTTCATAATATAAATGTTTTTTTTTCTGTATTTTAATTAAATAAATGCAGCCTTGATGAGCAGAAAATCTGTGTATATTTTAGTTGCCATAAATGCTTGTCAGTATATTCAACAGTACACTTTTTAAACCACATTTCAAAGACAACAGAAGTAATTAAAAGTCCATCTTAAGCAAATGTTAAGCTAACTGCATTTAAATGTGAACTATGATACACTGTCATTTAACTGCAAATAATGTAAAATTAGAAGAATAGTTTACCCAATTTGCTAAAATGTTACTCACCTTAGGCCATCCAAAATGTAGATAAGTTTGTTTCTTCGTCTGAACAGATGAAGAGAAATTTAGCATTACATCACTTGCTCACCAATGGATCTTATACAGTGAATGGGTGCCGTCAGAATACGAATCCAAACAGCTGATAAAAACATCACATAATTCAAACAATCTTGTGAAGTGATCTTGTGAAAAGCTGCGTGTTTGTAAGAAACATATTCATCAAGATGCTTTTAACTTCAAACTGTTGCCGGCTAAAATATGAGTCCTCTATCCATAATATTGCTTTCTCCAGTGAAAAAAAAAAAAATCAGTGTCTGAACCACAAGAACCCGTTTGAGGTTAAAATACCTTGATGCATTTTTTGTTACAAACAGGCAGCTTTTTGCTTCACAAGATGTTAAGGGATGGGTTTACATGTAGATTATTATGATGTTTATATCAACTGTTTGTACTCTCATTCTGACGGCACCCATTCACTGCTTCCATTGGTGATCAAGAGAAATAATGCTAAATTTCTCTAAATATTTTCAGAGGAAGAAACAAACTCATCTACATGAGTAAACTGTCAGCAAATTAACAACTTTGGGTGAACTATTCCTTTAAGTGTCCTAAATCATATTCAATTCATACTTACTGTATATTGTTTATTTCAAAATAAGTACTTTTTTTTAAAACTATGCTACCTCTGAACCTTTCTTTTTCACAAGGGACATCACATCTTGCTGAAATGTGCTGATATACTGTAGAAATAGAGAAATCAATCTACTTCAAACAAGTGTCAGAGAACAACTGAGGGATGACTGAGGACTGTCACTGAGATGCATTATAATTTAGTTTTAATTTCAAACAGATCCGTTCAAGTACAGACTGATTCTTTAAAGCATTTCTACATTTCTAATAAGTATCCCGACATGATGAATAATTATCACCTCCATTAATCATTGGGAAAACTTCATTAGATATGAATGAAATTTACTGTAGCTTCATTTGAATCCTGTCATATTGATTAAAAGTCAACATGACACAACATGATTTAGCTCATTTTGTTCATTTTATTGAATTATTGTAATTGAAGAGGGCAAGGGCAAGAGCAATCACGCGGAGGACTGACCTTAACCACGTCTTCATCAGTGGACTGGCACTGCACAGCATCTGACACGTCTGTAACCGTCCCGTCTGTGCCCACCGTCACCACTTTTACCGGCACCGCCACCGTCTTCCCGTTCAGCACTGCAGTGTTCAGGATCTCCGTTTCCTGTGAGCACAGAAACAAGAAACTTCTGAATGTTCCTGCTGACTTCATTTCTTTTTTGAACTGTTTGATTGATTCAGTCCGTCCTTTCTTCATCTATGCCTCTATTCATTCTGTGTGTCCTTTTTTTTTCATTGGTTCAATCAATCAGTCATTAATTGACTTGTTCATTCCTTCTTTCTTTTTCCTATTTTTTCCATACTACATTGTTCATTTATTGGTTAAGACATTCCCCTTTTTTATTTCATTCTCTGTTAATCTTTCCTTAATCCTTAACTTCCTTTACCCATTAATTCTTTCCTTCTTTCCATTAATTTGTTTGTTCTTTCACATACTCCCCTTTTTTCCATCTACCCATCATTTATTCATCGTTTCAATCCTACCCATACATTCCTATTCCCTCCATCTTTCTTGATTTCATCCCTTCTTCTATAATTCATTCTTATGTCTGTTCTTTGCTTCCATCATTCATACCTCCTTCCTTCTTCCTTTTCTCATTTCTTCTATTTATCCACTCCTTCTTTCCATGTTTCCAACCCTCCGTCCTTCATTTATTGTTTCAGTCTTTCCTTCATTCCTATTTTCTTCTTTCCTTCTATTTATTCACTCATTCATTTATTCATTTCAGTTAATCTCCTATATTTTTATCCTTCCTAACTTTTTAATTTTGTTAATTTGTCTTTTCTTTCCTTCTTTCCATCAATCATTTCACCCCTTCTTTCCTATTATCCTTTTTTCCATCCATCCATCCAGCCATCCATTCATTCATTCATTCATTCATTCATTCATTCATTCATTCATTCATTCACTCACTCACTCACTCACTCACTCATTCACTCATTCACTCACTCACTCACTCACTCACTCACTCACTCACTCACTCACTCACTCACTCCTTTTTCCATCCACCCATTCATTCATTGGTTCAATCCAGGGATTCATTAAGTCTTATTCCCTCGTTCTTTCTTGATGCATCCCTCCTTCCATATTTTGTTCTTTTATGTTCTTTGCTTCCATCATTCATACCTCCTCCATCCTCTTTTTATTATTCACTTCTTCGTTCCATCCACTAAACCATCTGTCCTTTATTCATTCATTAATTTCCTTTTTCTTTCCATCATTCATTTTCCACTTCCTTTCCTGTTATCCTTGACATTTATTCCTTCATTCACTAATTTTTTTCCATTCATTCATTCGTTCAATTACTCATTTTTTTTGCATTTCCATTCACCCATCATTTATTCATTGATTCATTTCTATTCCCTCCTTCTTTCTCGATTTCATCCCTCATTTCATAATTTATTCTTTTATCTGTTCTTTTATTCCATCATTCATACCTCTTCTTCCCTCCTCCTTTTCTCATTCCTTCTTTTTATTATTTATTCACTCCTACTTTCCATCCATCCAACCATCTGTTCTTTATTCATTGTTTCAATCCTACATTCCTTTGTTCATTTATTTGTCCCTTCCTTTTTAGTTTACATAAATTTACTCATTCAGTTTAGACAATCTTCCATCGTTTTATCCTTCCTTTTTCATTTTGTTCATTTGTCTGTTTGTTCCTTTCTTCTTCCCATCATTCATTTCCCCCTTCTTTTCCTCTTATCCTTTATTCATTCTTTCCCTTTTCTCCATTTATTCATTAATTCATTCATACATTCACTCACTCACTCACTCACTCACTCACTCACTCACTCACTCACTCACTCACTCACTCACTCACTCACTCATACCTTTCATTCATTCATTCATTCATTCACTCACTCACTCATTCACTCATTCAATCACTCATTCCTTTTTTCCATCTATTCCATCCATCTTTTCTCATTTCTTCTTTTCATTCACCCAACCTGTCCTTTATTCATTGTTTCAGTCTTTCGTACATTCCTCTTTTATTCATTCATCCCTTCCTTCTTACTCTCTAGTGTACATTCACTCATTCATTTATTAATTTTAGTCAGTCTTCCATCTTTTTATCCTTTTTTATTTTTTAAAAACCTTCCTTTCCTGTTTTCCATCATTCATTATTTCCTCTATCTTCATTCATTCATATACTCCTTTTTTCAATCCATTGATTCATTCATTTCTATTCCCCCCTCCTCTCTATTTCATCCTTCCTTATTTTATCTGTTATTTGCTTGCCTCATTCATACCTCCTCCCTCTTTTTCTCATTCTTTTTTATTATTTATTCACTCCTTCTTTCTATCCATCCAACCATCTGTCCTTTATCCACTCATCATTCATTCATTGATTCAATCCAACGATTCATTAATTTCTATTCCGTCCTTCTTTCTTGACTTCATCCTCCTCTCTCCTTCCATCATTAATCTGCCTTTTCATCATCCATTCCTCCTCCTTTTCTTCTTTTCATTGTTCATTATTTCATTCACTCCATTACTTTTTTTCTCATCCATCCATCATTCAATTTTTCAACCTTTCCTTCATTCAATAATTCACCTCTATTTCCTATCCATCCTTCATTCATTGGTTTAATTCTTATTTACATCTTTTTTTGTTCATTCCTCCGTTCAGTCATTCTTTATTTCCTTTATTTCCTTTCCTCATTCTTTCTATCCTACATTTCTATCATACATTTGTTAATTTATCCATCAGTCTTTTATTCATCTTCTATCCTTTTTATTTTAACTTTATTTCATTCCCCTTCCTTCATCTTTTCATTATTTATTCATTCATTCACTCCTTTACTTTTTCAATCCACCCATCATTTATTGTTTTAGCTTTTCCTTCATTCAATAATTCACAATTTTTTTCTATTTATCCTTCATTCATTTTATTTTTATTTACATAATTTATTTTCTTTCTTTCTTTCTTTCTTTCTTTCTTTCTTTCTTTCTTTCTTTCTTTCTTTCTTTCTTTCATTTTTTCAACCCTTTCTTTTGTTCCTTCATCATCATTCTTTTACTCTTCTTTTATCCTTACTGCCTTACTTCTTTCCATTCATTCAATCATTCCCTTATTCGCTTGTTTTCCTTTTTCACATTCTTTCTTTCTTTCTTACCACCCTTTATTCATTTTTTTAACAATTTTTCAATTCATTTATTCATCTTCTATCCTTTTTATTTTAACTTTATTTTGTTCCTTCTTCTTTTCATTATTTATTCTTTCATTCACTCCTTTACTTTTTCAATCCACCACAAACATCCAAACATTTGTCCATTCATCCATCTATCATTCTTTTATTCTTCTTCTATCTTTTTTAATTGTAACTGTTTCACTCCTTTTCTATATTCTTCTTTTTGGTATTCACTCTTTTATTCACTCCTTTTCTTTTTTCCTCATCCATTATTCATTGTTTCAGCCTTTCCTTCTTTCCATAATTCACTCATTTTACCCATCCTTCATTTATTCGTTCAATTCTTATTTGCATCATTCTTTTTCTTTCTTTCTTTCTTTCTTTCTTTCTTTCTTTCTTTCTTTCTTTCTTTCTTTCTTTCTTTCTTTCTTTCTTTCTTTCTTTCTTTCTTTCTTTCTTTCTTTCTTTCTTTCACACTAATTGCTCCATTCAGTCATTCTTTATTTCCTTTACTCAATCTTTCTCTCCTACATTCCTTATTCATTTGTTTACTCATTTCTGTCTTCTCTTCCTCCTTGCCTTCTCTGTTTTCCTTAATTTTTTCCATTCATTCAATCATCCCCCTATTCACTCCTTTTTCCTTTTTCATCTATCCTTAATTCATTCATTCATTCTTTTTTTCTATCTTCCTTCCTTATTTCTTACCATCCATATTTTTTTCAACCCTTCCTACATTTGTTCATTCATTCATCATTCTTTTATTCATCTTCTATCCTTTTTTCATTTAAACTTTGTTTCATTCCTCCTTCCTTCCTTCCTACTTTCCACGGTACATCCCCCAGAGAAGATGACATGAAGTGAGAGAGAGAGGCTGCAAAATGACTTTACAAAAGGAGCAGAAGAGAATAAGTCAAAGAGCAGAAAGAGGTGGTGGGGCAGAGGAGTGCTGTTTGACAGTTCAGGGAGGGGGTTCATTAGAAGAGAAACAGCCCGAGTCCTTAACCTTTCAGCCACGGAGGCACACTGTTTCAGACAACCACATAATTGAGACCATTACAGTCAGCATGAGAAACTCAGCCCCCATTGTGCCATCCCTGAGAGACAGGCAGACGTGGGTAATGTAGTCAATTTACCTCATTAGCAGATCACTTTCAATTAACCAATCTGCTTGCCCTCAATGTCCAACAGCAGCAGCGCGGTTACTGCAATCAGACGGTATTCATTCACTGTAAGCGCCGTCTTTCTATCCTCATTTCTTGCTCTTTATTTCGCTCTTTTATAAAAGAGCGAGAGATGACATAACCTAATCTCAATGAATGCGTAATGACATGCTCAGCTTACCGCCATCTCACCAACTCTCTGCCTTATTATTCCCATTACCGCGAGCAGCACTTTCTGGATCTCTATCCTGTCTCTGATAGTTCTCTTTTTTCAGTTTTTCTATGTGGAAAGGGAAGAAAAGAATAAGGAAATAGAATTTGTCCTGACAGCTCTGCTTTTTTTTTTTCCATATTATACTTTTTTAAGCCGATCTGCTCTTTACAGGCTTGATTCCCTGTCATTTCTGTAATGCTATTACCGGAAGACTCTTTTTCCGTTTAATTCCTGGATCATGTCTGTGCGTGTGAAGAGACTGTGGTGTGTTTATGCTTTGATCAATTATCTCGACTTGGTTTGAGCCAGTCCCTTTATGCCAAACGGAGAGGTCACACTTCTCATGCGTGTCCCTCTAAGAATGGGCTTATAAATGTTTGAGATGTTTTTGTGTGCTGAATAATTTAAGGACAGTGAAAGAGAGGAGTGAAATCTGTGAAGGCATTTTACTTGAGACAGAATTTGGCCCGGAGTAAATAAACGTTTATATGTGGACACAAATGGAAAACTCATTCCGTATCCCTTTGCTGAAAGAAAACTTTTTGCATTTTAAAATAAAGAATTATTTAGTTTATTTATGAACCACTTTTCCCAAAAGGAGGTTTTGTTATATTTAGCTAACTTCGGGTGACATTTTTCAGGCAAATCTGTTCTCGAAGTAAGGCTAAGTAAGTTTAGATGCACACACAGACCTTTTAAGTTACATCAGTGAGGACCTCTCACAGACACAATGATGCTCATACTAAGATACTCCCAAATGCAACACTCAGACATTATTAGATTTAAAGAAAAACATGGTTTGGCTGATTTAAGAGCATTACAGCATGGGAGAACCACTTCAAATGTCCTCATTTTCTTTGTTTTACTATAATATTGAGGATATTTTCAAAAGTCTGGGCCTCTTTAGTTTAGCTAAACATGTAGAAACATAAATGGGCTTTCCAGAGTACTTGATTCTGATCAGAACAATTTCAAATCTTACATTACTCCATGGTCTCTTTCTGTTTGCATATAATTAAATATATTAAAATAAAATAAATTAACTAATTAAATTATATCCAAATAATATTTTATGTCAGTTTTCATACATAGCTACTAGGACTGGTTAAAAAAAAAACTACCTGATCTCATGACAAAACGTCTCGGGTTACGTATGTAACCTTAGTTCCCTGAGGGAACGAGACGCCGCGTCAGGAACGCTATGGGGAACGCCATTGGCGGGCCGCACTCTGAACTGTGTATAACAACCAATGAAATGACGGGGGTGACGTCACAGGCGCGGTGACGTCACCGACCAGGAAGTATAAAGCACGTGCGTTTGAAGCCGGCGGCAGCTCTTTAGGAATGAAGCGAGCGCCGCAGGGTGCGGGAATTATGGTCCGAGACGCGGCGTCTCGTTCCCTCAGGGAACTAAGGTTACATACGTAACCCGAGACGTTCCCTTCCGGGAACTCGAGCCGCGTCAGGAACGCTATGGGGAACGAGACTACCAACGCCCCCATAATTACCGAGCCCTGCGAGTGTCTGCTCAACCAGGGTGGAAAAAGAGAGAGCCCTTGTCTAGCATTACGCGGACAAGAAGGCCCTGTAGTCCTCGGCCCTCGGGCACACGAGGAATGGTAGTCTTCCTCTGTCTGGTCGCCAGCCAGAACGAGAGGTACTCCACGGCCCTCAGGCACACGCAGAGTCTTAGTCCTTTGTCTGGGAGTTAGCCAGAACAAGAGGGACCGAATGACCACTGTCTAGCACTCGGCGGACAGATGGTGTGGGAAGTCCTCGGTCCGCAGACCCACGAGGACGGTGAGCTCGACCTCAAGGCTCCTCGGCCCTCGGGCACACGAGGAGAGGGTGATCCTTTGTCTGGGGGTTCAGCCAGAACAAGAGGGATCCAAGGCTCGGCCTGGAGCTCCGCCAGGACGCGAGGGAATAAGCCATTGTCTAGCATTACGCGGACAAGAGGGCACTGCAATCCCCGGCCCTCGGGCTCACGGGGAAGACAGTAGGTGCCTCTGCCTGGTAGCCAGCCAGTGCATGAGGCACTCCTCGGCCTTCTGTGAAGGCAGACGAGGAGTCTTAGTCCTTGGTCTGGGGAAAGCCAGAAACCAGAGGGACCGGAGTACACTCGGTCTGATAGCATCCTGCGTCAGAACACGAGGAGAATTAAGCCATTGTCTAGCATTCCGCGGACAAGAGGGCTGTACAGTTCTCGGCCCTCGGGCACACGAGAACCGTGACCTCTGCCTGGTTCGCCAGCCAGTGCGAGAGGCACCCCTCGGCCCTCGGGCTCACGAGGGGTCTTAGTCCTTTGTCTGGGGGTTCTGCCAGGACAAGAGGGACTGAAAGGGCTTTTGTCTAGCTTTCACGGACAAAAGGGGTAAAGTTTTGCAGATCTCTTATGAGTGGCGAAACGACTTCTCTTCTTTCCGCAGAAAGAATGCGCCTTGAGAAGTCTCCTCCTGGCTAGGGAGGTGGCTGCCCCTCTAGGCCTAGCGCACTAGGCCGAGAGTACAGCCGAGCCTGGAGCGGCTCTGAGGTCGAGCTCGTAATACCTAACGAATGTTAGGGGCGTGGACCAACCCGCAGCATTGCAGATGTCTTGTATTGGGACACCTGCCGTCAGAGCTCTCGAGGCACTCATGCCCCGAGTAGAGTGAGCCTTGAGTCCCAACGGTGAGGGGAGATCAGAGGACTCGTAAGCAGTAGTTATGGCATCGATGATCCATCTACTAATAGTGGGTTTTGAAGCTGGGCTCCCCCTCTTAGGGGGGCCGTAACAGACAAACAGTTGCTCTGTTTTACGCCACGTGGCAGCTCTGTGGACGTATGCGTCTAAAGCTCTGACTGGGCACATGCAGTTTAACTTCCTGTGACCTGGCTCCACGTATGGAGGAGGATAGAACGCCTGCAGCGTTACTGGCTGCGGTGCTAGGGAGGGGACCTTCGGGACGTACCCGACCCTGGGATATAGAAAGGCCTTGGCCATCCCTGGGGCAAACTCTAAATGAGATGGGGCCACTGAAAGGGCCTGCAGATCGCCTACTCTCTTGAGGGAGGTGAGTGCTAACAGGAGCGCCGTCTTAACAGTGAGGGCGCGATCCGTAGACTCCTCTAAGGGCTCGAATGGAGGCTTGCAGAGAGCTTCTAGCACCACAGCGAGGTCCCACGTGGGGACCCTGGGTGTCACTCGAGGCCTCAGCCTGAGCGCACCGCGGAGGAACCGTATGACCAAGGGCTCTCTACCTACTGAGAGGCCACCTAAAGGGGCGTGGTAGGCACTTATGGCCGCCACGTATACCTTTAGAGTGGAGTGAGCTAGCCCTGCGGATAGGCGAGACTGTAGGAACTCCAGAACTGTACCGACCGGGCAGTTGACTGGGTCCAGGTGGCGCTCGCGGCACCATCTCGCGAATAAGTTCCACTTAAGGCCATACAGTTTCCTCGTAGAGGGAGCTCTGGATTGGAGAAGGGTCTCAACAACCTCGGTTGAGAGACCCGCTCCTATGAGTTGTGCCCCCTCAGGGGCCACACCCATAACCTCCACCTCTCTGGGTGGGGGTGGCATATTGCGCCCCCAGCCTGAGACAGGAGGTCCCTCCTGACGGGAATCTCCCACGGAGAGCCGTCTAGGAGAGATACCAGGTCCGAGAACCATACTCGTGCCGGCCAGTACGGGGCTACTAGTAGCAGCCGCACTTGAAACCGACGGACCCGTTCCAGAACTCCCGGGAGCAGAGCGATCGGGGGAAAGGCGTACAGACGCAGCCTCGGCCACGTCTGTGCCATGGCATCCAGCCCCAGTGGAGCTGGATGAACTAGAGAGTACCAGAGGGGACAGTGCGATGTCTCCTGAGTCGCAAACAGGTCCACCTGAGCCTGGCCAAACACTCTCCAGATCTGCTTCACCACCTCTGGGTGAAGCATCCATTCCCCGGGCCTCGGCCCCTGCCTTGACAGGACGTCTGCTCCCACATTCAGATGTCCAGGAATATGGACTGCTCTCAGGGAGAGGAATTTCTCTTGAGACCAAAGGAGTATCCGGTACGCCAGCTTGTACAAGGGGCGTGAGCGGAGTCCTCCTTGGTGGTTTATGTAGTAAACCACCGCAGTGCTGTCTGTACGGACCAGCACGTGTTTGTTTCTTAGGTCTGTGAGAAACCTCTTTAGGGTCAGGGATACTGCCAGCATCTCTAAGCGGTTTATGTGCCACGAGAGATGGTGGGCGCTCCATAGGCCTTGGGCTGAGCGGCCACGCATGACCGCCCCCCAACCGGTAAGGGAAGCGTCGGTCGCTAGCGTGATGCGGCGACCAGGCACTCCCAGAACCGGTCCCTGAGAGAGGAACCAGGGTTTCCTCCACATGGCCAAGGCACGTAGGCAACGCCGCGTGACCTTGATCTTGCGGAGTGGGTTTCCCCTCGGGGAGAACCCCCTGGTCCTGAGCCACCACTGCAGTGGTCTCATGTGCAGCAGTCCAAAAGGTATCACGTTGGAAGCGGCTGCCATAAGACCTAACAGTACTTGAAACTGTTTGACAGTGAGTGACTGGCCTAGCTTTACCGCATTCACTGCGGTCAGTATGGAATCGACTCGTGCAGGAGACATGCGTGCCTGCATGGAGATCGAATCCCACACTACGCCTAAGTAAGTGGTCCTCTGTAGTGGAGAAAGCACACTCTTCTTGGCGTTGAGTCTCAACCCTAACTCTTTCATGTGAGCGAGAACAGCACCTCGATGCTGAACCGCTAACTGTTAGTTGAGTATGCGGATGCCCTGGAGTCACAGTGGAGCCAGCGCAGCATCCACACACTTCGTGAAAGTGCGAGGTGAGAGAGCTAGGCCGAAAGGAAGCACTCTGTCTTGGTAAGCCTTGCCCCTGAAAGCGAACCTGAGATACTTCCTGTGCTAAAGAACCAGAAAGTTCACTAAGGGTACCAGCCTCTCGAGACTGGTGTCTGGATTTACTTGAGGAACTAACTCGGAGTCCTGAAACAGCGAACTGGCAGGAAGCGCCGGAATTAGCTCCTCGGAAAACCCCCGCGGGGGTTGCGAACTCTCCAGGGCCGCTACGTTTCCGGGCGGACCAGCTAGAGGATGCTCGCGGGAGATAGCCGCGCCCTGTAACACTGGCAGGGTTAGCTGACTCATCTCCTGAGGGCCACGAAGGGGTCTGAAACCCGCACCTGGAGGTACGGTGCAAACCCCCTCGAGAGGGGCTGCCCTCAACGGCCCTGAACCACAACCGTCAGGGCCGCTTAGCCGAGGACTTCCTCGACTGGAGGACGACCCTCAGGTCAGGCCTCTTCGTCTTGGAAGCCCCCGACTTAGAGCGTTGCTTTCCGGGTCCCCTAGGCTGGGCCGGGGGAGCACGGGCGGCAACGCTCTGTTTTTGTGCCTCTCTATGGGAGCTCGTACACGGCTGAGGCTGCTTCTTAGATGGTGCAGCAGCCTCAGAGGAGAACACGCGGCGAGGAAGGAAAGTTCTGAACGCCGCCGCCTGCTTGCGGGCCTCCTGGTGCCTGGCCACAACGGTATCAACCGAAGCACCAAAGAGGCCAGATGGTTGCAGGGGGGCGTCCAGAAGCGTGACCCTGTCCTTCTCTTTTACGTCGGACAGGGTCAGCCAGAGATGCCTCTCCGCGGCCACCAGGGCTGCCATAGACCGCCCAACAGCACGGGCGGCCTCCTTGGTGGCGCGGAGAGCGAGATCTGCAGTTTTTTGCATCTCTGTGACGCTAACTTCCTCGCCGCTGCTGAACTCCTTCAGCAGGTCAGCCTGGTAGGCTTGCAGGATGCCCATGGTGTGAAGGCAAGACCCTGCTTGACCTGCTGCCGTGTATGCCTTACCCATCAGGCCAGATGTGACTTTAAGGGGCCTGGTGGGTAAGGACGGAGCCTTCAAGGATGATGCCGAGCCGGGTGACAGATAGCCCGCAAGCGTCTGTTCAACCCGTGGCATCGTCCTATAGCCACTCTCCTCTGCCCCCCCCACATTTCCATAATTTTCAGCGGGGGAGAAAAGACGGGAGGAGTATGGCTTTTCCCACGATCTCGCTAGCTCTTGGTGGAGATCGGGGAAGAAGGGAAGGCTCCGTTTTGGAGGTGCTGACTTTGTCCGCAGGAAGCGATCATCTAATCGGCTTCGCTGCGGCTCATGTGATTGCTGTTGTTCTGCGGGCCATGTGATGTGTAATTTGGCTACCGCATTAGTCAGCACCTCTACGAGCTCCTCATAGTGAGGCGAGCGTGATGGCGGTTGTGGTTCCTCTGTAACACTTTCAATGTCAACCTCCTCGGAGGAAGACAAGAGGAACTCGGGGACCTCCTCCCGGGGGGAAGAAACCGCAGCGCGGGCTTCCACATCCAGGAGGAGATCGCTCGATCCGCTGAGTGAGGGCGGAGATAGGGGATCACCCGTCTCCATACCCTCCAGCAGATCGAGCTGCGAGCCCCACGAGTGCAGCCGCCGCTCCGCCTCGGCGGAAGCGGGGCCAGACCCACGGGGCACGCTAGTGAAAGCCCCCTCCTCGAAGAGGGCTTTCCGGGAGCGAAGCAGACGCACCGGCAGGCGTTCACAGTGCTCACAGCCAGCCTTTTCGAGGGCTGACTGTGCATGCTCCGCTCCCAAGCAGACCACGCATAGACTGTGTGTATCCCCACCAACAATGAAGCGTTGGCAGGGAGGGACACACTGTCTATGCGGGCGCTTAACCACCATCAAACTCTTTTTCTTAATAGGTTGTAAAGATGCCATTCTACTCAAATAAAAGTGTGTCAAACTGGACACAAAAACAGCAGAAATGGCAAGACAGACACAGACACAGAGCGCTCTCGCTGAATGACAAAAGCTGCCGCCGGCTTCAAACGCACGTGCTTTATACTTCCTGGTCGGTGACGTCACCGCGCCTGTGACGTCACCCCCGTCATTTCATTGGTTGTTATACACAGTTCAGAGTGCGGCCCGCCAATGGCGTTCCCCATAGCGTTCCTGACGCGGCTCGAGTTCCCGGAAGGGAATCTTACCTTTGAGAACTTTTTCACAAGACCCAAAATATGTACCAATAAGTACATATCACTGCATTTTCCAACAGAGACGTGTGTTTTCATACTCAGTTAGATCCATATGTTTCACTTTCCAGACATAACAAGCTTGCTCGGTAGCTCAGTCGGAATGGACATAGGATGGACATAGGATGCAGAATCCTTGGGTACAAATCCCATGAAAAACATGAGCAGATGGTACATTATTGTAAAACGTAACAGAGCATTAGAGTTATAGTACCACTCAATGGAAATTTCAAGTCAGAACTGTGGTGACAAATACAAAACCAACGTCACATAAACCGTACCATATGTACGTTCATCTGTTCCGACGGGAAAAAAAGAACACGATTTTAGCATCACTCAGTGAACATTTCACATTGAATATATCATGAAATGTACATTGTACAGGTACGTTTTCGTCATTAGATCAGGTTGGTAAAAAAATTGATTTTAATCAATCTTCATGTCTACTAATTGATATTGATTTCTAAATCCCAAAAATCAATTAGACTAGCCTGTTTTCAGTTAACAGAACATAGCGCACCTTCCATCCAATAAATTGCAGTAAGCTTTGTGCTTCATTACTTTTGATCTAAGTCTCAGATTTCAAATTCTGTCAATTTTATTACAGTATTCAAACAATAAATGCTGCTTTATAAATGTGCTGTATAATGTGGAGTGACAGATTGCTGTAGTGCCTCATTTTAAGAGTCTAGGACCAGATATTTTTTTTTAAATATGTCACTGTGTGCATTTATGTTTGTTTGTTCAAAAACAAATAATCATAATATTAAAATAATAATAATAATAATAATAAATAATAACAATTAAAAAAAAAAAAAAACTTTACAAAAGTAATAACTCCAAAAATGTTATGTGACATTTTCGCACCTTAATGATAAATTTCAAAAGGTTTTTACACATACTTATATTTTACTTTTTTTTGCAAGAAAGTAATACTTTTTTCAGCAAGAATGCACTAATTTGGTTAAAAGTGATGGTAAGGATGACAAAAGACAAAATATTTCTATTTCACATAATTGTTTTTTTGTTTTTGTTTTTCACAAAAATTATTCAGCAGCACAACTGTTTTCAACATTGATAATAATTAAAAAAAACGTTCCTTAAGCAAATCATCATATTAGAATGATTCTGAAGGATCATGTGACACTGAAGATTGGAGTAATGATGCTGAAAATTCAGATTTGCATTACAGGGATAAATTACATTTAAAATATATATTCAGATAGAAAACTTTCACTTTTACAGTTTTACTGTATTTTGGATTAAATAAATCCAGCCTTAGTGAGAGTAACATGCTTGTTTCAAAATATATCATGTTTTTGGTGAGTCACTCCACATTCCATTTTACAACCTAAACTAACCTTGCCTTGTCATCAAAAGAAATGTACAGTAAAAACTGTATCCCCCCCCCCCCCCCCACACACACACACACACATACTTTTATGAAGGTCAACCCCTTAAACAGCCTCTGGTGTGTTCATTTCACTTAAGCCCACAATATAAAAACTTTGAGGGAAATCCCTGACTCATACATCACTAAACGCTTGATTCGCAGCCCCTTTCTCTCTTTATGCTCTCTGCCCCGAATGCCCCCAAGCCTCCGTCTGCTGTCCTGCTAAGATCATTGCACTTGATGGCCTAAATGGCTGCAGACCTTGGGAGAGAGCCAGAGCATGTGTACGTGCCTATGTGCGTGTGGATGGCTCGTCTGCGTGTTTGGGGTTAGGAGCCTCGCAGCAGGATAAATGTGAGCAGCAGGACATTAGCTGCTAGCAAGAACGAGATCACTGCATGCTGGTAATAAGCCACAGTGGGACGTCAAAAGAGAGTGGAGAGGGCTGAGACGGCCACCGCAATTGGATACAGACACAGACACGGCCATTATCAAAGTTGTGGGACCGGACTGTTTACAGGCCTGTCCCCCGATGGGTCTTAATGGGCGAGATAGAAAGCCTGCTGCAGGGCAAGCCCAGGAGCTAATGGAGGAATTTATGAAACAAGCTCACTCTCAAGGACAAGACAGTCAGATGCTGAGTTCTGTCTCTTATGGCTGATTTTGTTCATTTTATGGACCTTGACTAGACAAAGAGGCCTTTCTGGCCTGCTGCCTGGACACCTAAAAGGTCAATGTCAATGACCTGAGACTACACTACTTAAACTATTTTTTTGATAATTTGATCTGAGTATGCAGAATAGTTTTCCTTCTTTCTTGTGACTTTTGAGGATGTTCGGACAGGTGGTTCAAAAGTGCCTTTAATTTATATATTTTGTACAATAGGTACATATCACTGGCGTTTCCAACAGAAATGAACACTAGAGGCAGTAAAACAGCAAGGACTTAATCGTTTTAATACACAGTTATGATTACAGCTCCATATGTTTCACTTTCTAGACATAACAAGCTTGATCGGTAGCTCAGCCGGCACAAAATTGGACTTAGGATGTGGAATCCTTGGGTACAAATCCCATGAAAAACATGACTCAGAATGAAAGAGCTGAAAGAAGAGAGCTCAAAAAACAAGCTAAAATAGCATGATTGCGATCGCGTTTTTACGTTAGTGAACATTTTACATCGAACATGTCACAAAATGTGTGGCTGTACATGTTTCGCATCTTGCGCAAATGTTCCCACAGGTACGTTTTCGTCATGAGATCAGGTTGTAAAAATGAAGGAAATAAACAAAAAAGTGGAAAATAACGTGCCTCACTGGTGTTTATCGATTATGGTTAGGGTTAGTAGGGAAGGCTTTATTATACCGAAGTGGCATCTATTTAATACTTTTTAAATTATAATTTACACTCGAAATACATTGTTTTATAATGTACTACTATGAGGTGCAGATATCTGCTATAATTGCAAGTACCATAAACAGCATGTAACTACTATTATTGCAAAGAAAATACAATTTTTACAGGGTAAATAGCATCTATCAGTAAGAAAATATACTTTAATTTAAATAGCCTTAATTTAAATATCAGTAGAAAAAAAAACTTTAATTCAGTGATTTCATTCAAAACTCAGATTTAATGATTTGTTGTGACATCACTTAAAACTGTTTAGTATCTTTACAGTATTAAATGTCAAACTAAAACTTATTTAGCTACATTTGAGGTCAAAAGTTTACATACACCTTGCCAATTCTGGAAAGTGTTAATTATTTTACCAAAATAAGAGGAATCATACAAAATGCATGTTATTTTTTATTTAGTACTGACCGGAATATTACACATAAAGGATGTTTACAAGAGAAAATAATTTGTAATTTGTGTAATTTGTAAAAATGACCCCGTTCAAATACTTTGTTGTTACCTGAATGATCCACTGCTGTGTTTTTTTTTTTTTTTAGTGATAGTTGTTCATGAGTCCCTTGTTTGTCCTGAACAGTTAAACTGCCCGCTGGTCTCAGAAAAATCCTTCAGGTCCCACAAATTCTTTGGTTTTTCTTTTTACACTGAGGACAACTGAGGGACTTATATGCAAATATTACAGAAGGTTCAAATACTAACTGATGCTTCAGAAGGAAACTTGATGCATTAAGAGCTGGGGGGTGAAAACTTTTGAATTTGAAGATCAAGGTAAATTTACCTTATTTTGTCTTCTGGGAAACATGAAAGTATCTTCTGTAGCTTCTGAAGGGCAGTACTAAATGAAAATATATATATATATTGGCAAGATAAGAAAAATGTACACATCTTCATTCTGTTCAAAAGTTTACACCCTGGCTCTTAATGTCTTCTGAACCTTCTGTAATAGTTGCATATGAGTACCTCAGTTGTCCTTAGTGTGAAAGGGTTCAAATACACAAAAATGCTGAAAAAGCTAAGAATTTGTGGGACCTGAAGGATTTTTTTTAAGAACAGCAGGTAGTTTAACTGTTCAGGATCATTTTTTATAAATTGAATCATCTTTTTTTCTTGTGGACTATATGTAAACGTCTTTTATGTGGAATATCTTATTCAGGTCAGTACTAAATAAAAAAGTAACAGATTTTGTATGATGACTATTATTTTCATAAAATTATTTACATTTTACAGATACAGTGTAGTGTTTTACAGTGTAGTGTTCATAAGTTTGGGGTCAGTACGAATTTATTTATTTAAGAAATTAATAAGAAAGTATTTCTTAAATATTTATGTTGAGGTTGCATTAAATTGATTAAAATTAACAGTAAAACATTTACAAAAGAAAAGCTGAAGTATTTATTTTATTACTGAAAAATGTATCACAGTTTCCACAAAAATATTAAACACCATAACTGTTTTTCACATTCACAAAATGATTTATTTATTATATTATTATGTTTTGCAATTGATGCATACAAATGAAAATGATTAAATATTGCAATGTTCAATTATTAAAAACATGAATATTGTGGAAAAAATGCCTTTAAATTAGATTTTAATCTTAACACCTCAAATGAAATGTTTCCTTTTAAGCTCCTTGCATTTGCTGATTTAGGTATCTCTACTTAGGCCTGTAGGTTTAATTATGGCCTGTCACGTCTACAAAAAGAAGTGCCTGACATTTCTTCATTCTATCAGAGACTCTCTTTTCTTTCTCTTCTTTGTTTTAATCTGCACAACACAGGCAATCTTTCACCCGATTCTGTCTCTGGAAAGCCCAATTCTGTCTTCATTCAGACTAATTTGTGATTAAAATTCTGCAGCACTATTAAACTTTAAACGGTAATATAAAACGGAATAACTGGAAATTGAAGATCGTTCCTAGCGAGCAGCATTAGAATGCACACAGAGGAAGGTGAGAGTCAAAGCCACTGCATTATAAAACTCTGGAGACATCTTGAGCCAAAGTACCCAGCAGGACTATGGTCCCAAAAGCCATACCGCTCATTCATGAGTGCCTGTCAGCGCTGGGATTCAACCCATCAAGCCATCAAACCTAAATCTTTCTCCTATATTCTGTGTGTACACACAGCTGAAAATATAATCTGCCACTGAAACGCAGTGGAAATGTAGTGAAAAGGTCATGGAGGTTCTTGCAATGCAGCCCACAAGATGAAAGCCCAATCAAATTTCCCAACACCCTCTGGAAACGTGCAAGTAACAAATAGCAGGGCCAATTTCAGCCAGATTGGGCAAGTTGCTTTGTGCAGACCTTACAATTAATTGACTAAAATGCTTTTGAACAGGCCGCATCTTGCTGCCAATATCTTGTACAGATTTCCTCAATAGTGTCTCATTACCACAAATCTGCTCGCTCAATTACTTGAGGGGCACCGCGAAGCACCAAACATGTAAATATGCTGAAATCCATTTTCAAGGTCCCAGTAAAGTCTCGGAGCGAAACAAACCCTGCAGACTAATAAGCCATGAAGGGAAAACTTTGACTGTACAAAAGATCTAAGGCCTAGTAAATAATAAGATGGAGATTAATGAAATCTCTGAAAAGTGGCTTAGACTTTGAAATTTGGAGTCCCTTTCAGACGACTTAAATTGGGCCATGCGCAAATGTAAAGAGATTTAAAAAGGAAGAAAATTACATCTTCGGCACAGAGACGTGTCTTTCAGCCTCCAACCCACCAAAGGTATTCATTCAGTCCTAACTGTTAAGGTAAAAGCCGTGACAAAAATGATGCTCGCGGTAATCTCTGCTTTTGAGATGTACTTCAATAATAGTCAAAGTGCTGGAGTATTATTATTCGCTTGCCAAATTTGCCAGTCGAAGCACCTGATGTCTAGTGGCTGATTCATCTGCTGGAGTGGAGTAGATGTTCACTGTACTGTAGCTAGAAAACCTAATCAGAGACTCGAGATGTGATTTTTGTTTATAAGTCGTAGGCAGAAAACATCAATCATGTATTTATTTGCATTTCTCTGTGGCAGACTTTTTTGTGGCTAACCTTGTGTTGCATTATGTCAACATTAATAACATTTTCAACATTAATTATAATTCTTCCCTATGCAGACAGAACAAACTGACAGCTGTGAAACTTTTCAATAAAAGTTTTCAATAAAACTTGTTCCAAATGGCTAACTTTGTGGGCACTTGTGGTCTTGGCTTGTAGATGTCTGAATCATAGCAAATTATGTCCCATTTGTCATTTGAGTTATTTATGACCACTGAGTCATGATTTTTGTGATTTATGTGCAACCCTTATAGACAAGTTCCTAAATGTGGACTGTCCTGCAAGACTAAGCACATATGACAGCCATACTCCACTGGATAGAGAGGGGAAAAGGGACAGGGTTATAAACCTGTCAGAATTTAATTGAAAACACTTTTTCAAATAAATAAATAAATAACATTTAATTTAAAAAACAATATTTAAATATTTTCACAATATTTGTCACTGTGTGCAATCCACATAAATAGATTTTTACTTGCCTTGGTGGCATTATCCATCCATCCATCCATCCATCCATCCATCCATCCATCCATCCATCCATCCATCCATCCATCCATCCATCCAGTCAGCCAAATCAAACCACTTCAAAAATGAAGTGAAATTAAATTAAATTAAATAACAAAATAAAATAATACAACAAAGTGAAATAAAATAAAATGAAATGTAATACAATAAAAATTAAATTAAATTATATAAAATTAAATAATAAAACAAAATTAATGAAATAAAATAAAATGAAATAAAATAAACGAAATCAAATAAAATCAAATAAAATGAAATCATAAAATAAAATAGAATGAGTGAAAAAAATAAGTTAAATGAAATAAAATGAAATAAAATTGTTAAAATAAAATAAATGAAAAGAAATAAAATAAAATTTATTAAATACAATGAAATAAAATAAATTAATAAAACGAAATAAAATAAAATGAAAAAATAAAATTAAATAAAATTAAATAAATTAAATTAAATTAAATAATAAATTTAAATAGAATAAATGAAAATAAAATAAAAATAAACAATTCAATTCAATTCAATTATATAAAATGAAGTTAAATGAAATAAAACAAAATAAATAAATAAAATCGAAAAGAATAAAAATGAAATAAAATAAAATGAAATAATATGAAATTAAATTAAGTGAAATAAAATAAAATGAAATAAAATAAGTTACATGAAATTAAATGAAGTTAAATTAAATAAATAAAATGAATAAAAATTAAATGAAATAAATAAAATAAATTAAATTAAATTAAATTAAATATAATAAAATAAAATGAAATAATAAAATAAAATAGAATAAATGAAAAAAAATAAACATAATTCAGTTCAATTAAATAATATAAAATGAAGTTAAATGAAATAAAACAAAATAAATAAATAAATAAAATCGAAAAGAATAAAAATTAAATAAAAATAAATTAAATAATATAAAATTAAATTAAAAAGTGAAATAAAATAAGTTACATGAAATTAAACTAAGTTAAATAAAATTAAATGAATAAAAATAAAATAAATTAATGTAATAAAATAAAATAAAGTGAAATAAAAAATAAATTAAATTAAATTAAAAAATAAAATAAAATACAATAAAGTGAAATAAAATAAATAAATAAAATAAAAAATAAATTATATTAAAATTAAATTAAATAAAAAAACTAGAATTATACTAAATTATTTATAGATTATAAAGTATAATGAATTATACTAAAAAAAAACTCTAACATACTGCATTACTTCATAAATGTAGATAATGATTTCACTCATTCACGTCTTTTGTGATTAGTTTTAATACATAAGCAGCAAACTGCTAGTGAATCTGCATGTTTTTGGCTCTGAACAAAACTAGTAGGTCTGAGCTCCGTGAAATAACATACTGTACAAGTAGAGAGATTTGAGTCAGGGCTGAAATTCTCAAATTGACCCACTGCCTGAATGTCACCGTGTTCACTTCCTCTGAGCAGTGACTGAGTCTGCTAGACTGGTTTCCCTGCCAACTGAACGTGTTGAAATTCAGGAGAGCATTGTCAGCGTCTCCCTGTCCTCCTTCTTTTCTCCATCCGAGAATAAGTAAGATTTATGGAGTCAGCCCCTGTAATCTGACCGGCATGAAAAACAGATGCTATATCTTCCATTTCATCTCTCTTTGCTACCCTCCATTTGTCCATCCTTCCTTCATACCTGGCCACTTTATGGCTATCTTTGCTTCGTTATGACATATAAATCCAGCTCTATAATGAAATACGAGGGCATGAAATATAACATCATTACAGAAATGTGGTGTATTAAAAAGCGATCTAACGTGACGATCTTAATTCACCACAAAGCAGAGGGATTTTCTCATATTGCAGCACAGAATTAGCTCCGTCTCACTCTCCTGTTTCTTTGTTCGAAGGAATAATTGAATTATTGGGGCCAATTTTTGTGCCGTGCTCCTTTCATGCTCTGCAGTGTTCTCCGAGCATCGTTGCATGCAGTTCTTTTTATAGCTACCCTCTTTGGAACTGGCTTTAATTCACAGTCAATGTTGTATGTGCCCAGGAACATGGAAAGAAAAACATCCTTATTATTTCTCCGATGCTAGCCTAGAGCTAGACATAAGCAATCCCATTTAATTCACTTGTCCAAAGCAGTCATGTTCAGTTTGTTCATTCGCGATGAATGCTCAAGAGTCTGTATGGGTTTGTGGGTTGGGAAGGCTTCTTTTATTATAAGCGTTTGAAATACTACAGCTAGAAGCCTCATGTCCGTTTGGATTTTATCTTAAGTTGCTGTAAAAACCCGTTTACATCAAGAACAACAACAATAAATATATCTATAAAGTTTTAATAATCCTTTGAATTACATTGGAATAGGGAAGTCCACGTTACAGCCATAAAAATAACTTTATTAATTTAATGACAATTAATTTTTTATACTGTAGTTATATGTGACCCTGGATCACAAAACAACTCATAAGTAGCATGGGTATATTTGTAGCAATAGCCAAAAATACATTGTATGGGTAAAAATTATCGATTCTTCTTTTATGCCAAAAATCATTAGGATATTAAGATCATGTTCCATGAAGATGCTTAATAAATTTCCTACTTAAATATATAAAAACTTAATTTTTGAATAGTAATATGCATTGATAAGAACTTCATTTGGACAACTTTAGAGGCGATTTTTTTCAATTTTTTTCAATTTTTTTTTTTGCAACCTCAGATTTCAGATTTTTAAATAGTTATACTGTCCTAGTTATAAATCTCAATTTAAAAAAAAATAATAAATACCCTTATGACTGGTTTTGTGGTCCAGGGTCACATATTATAGCTATTATTCTTGGTATGAACAGGCCTTAAATTAATAGTTTACCCCAAAATTTAAATTTGCTTAAAGGAACACTCCACTTTTTTTGGAAATAGGCTCATTCTCCAACTCCCCCCGAGTTAATAAGTTGATTTTTACCGTTTTGAAATCCATTCAGCCGTTCTCCTGTTCTGGCGATATCACTTTTAGCATAGCTTAGCATAAATCATTGAATCCTATTAGACCAGTAGCATCGCATTCAAAAATAACCAACGAGTTTCCATATTTGTCCTATTTAAAACTTGACTCTTCTGTAGTTATATCGTGTACTAAGACCAGCGGAAATGTAAAGCAGCGGTTTTCTAGGCTGATAATCTTAGGAACTACACTCCCATTCCGGTGTAATAGTCAAGGAAGTTTGCTGCCGTAACATGGCCGAGGCAGGCGCAGTAATATCACACAGCGCCTGAAATTAGATCCCAGCTAGGTAACTTCCAATGTGACCGGTGCTAAATTTGTGTAATTCCGGTTGTTGCAACTGTCAGAGTTGCAGCTGGTAAATTGTTAGTGGCTGGATTTACCTGTGTGTGATTAGCTATGGTTATGTGGATTGTAAGGGGCTGTGATAGTAAGTCGAAGACGTAATCTACTACCATCTTTCATAGAATTCCCACGAAAAAAAAGCAATTTCAACTAATGAATCAATGGCTGGCTGCTCTGAACATGGATCTCAAAACACCGTTAGAAACGATCAAGAAATGGCGTGTTTGCTCCGAGGATTTTGAACCAGATGACTATTTGGATAGTTTTACCGGTACTACAGCACGGCGTCTAAAGGACACGGCGATCCCAACAATCTTCAAACTAACGTTACAGACAGGACAACAAGGAGCATCGGCCACGGCTGTAAGTGAAACATGATTAATTGCTAACGTTACCTGTGAAATGCAACCCCTGACGACTAGGTTTGGGCGAACAGTTGGCTTAGTATTTGCTATGACCAAATTCCATGTGTGATTGCAAAAGAAAGTTATTGCGAACAGTCGGTGGTGTTTTAAAGTCAGTTTTGAGTAAAAGTGTACATCATGAATGTAAGCCTGAAAATGCAAACTGACAGTATGCATTTAAAATCTTTATATTATATAATGTAGTGGTTGCAGGAATAACTTACTCTTGCGACAGCTGGCCATTAGGTCCACTCGGCGTGTGACGTTTTTTCTAGTTTATTTTGTCAAACCGGAAAAAAAAATCTACTACTGCAGGATGCACCATTGCATCCAAGTCCTCGGATGTTGCGACATGCAACTTCCTCATCAGGTAGATCCACCCTTGCCATCGATGGCAATACCTGGTCCCACTCGCGACAACACAGGCACTCACTTTTAGTTGGCATGGGTTGGCAAGCCCCACCAGCGCGAATCTGCTCTCCTCATCCCTTCTGTCCAAGGCAGTTCAGACACACTTTCTTGTCTTTCGCGTACCAAAACCTTAGCTTCAGTGAATTCTGGTTCAAATTGATACGGTTCAGGATCTGCACCAAAGTAAATATCTTCTAAATCGTCTCTCACAAATGTCTCCATGGCGAGGAACGCTGTCTGTGCTGTGCTGTGCATGCACGTTGGATATGTTGACGGAAGTAAACATTTGCACATGTGCTGCGTGATATTACTGCGCCTGCTTCGGCCATGTTACGGCAGCAAACTTCCTTAACTATTACGCCGGAATGGGAGTGTAGTTCCTAATCTTATCGGCCTAGAAAACCGCATCTTTACATTTCCGCTGGTCTTAGTACGCGATATAACTACAGAAGAGTCAAGTTTTAAATAGGATAAATATCGAAACTCGTTGATCATTTTTGAACGCGATGCTACTGGTCTAATAGGATTCAATGATTTATGCTAAGCTATGCTAAAAGTGATATCGCCAGAACAGGAGAACGGCTGAATGGATTTCAAAACGGTAAAAATCAACTTATTAACTCGGGGGGAGTTGGAGAATGAGCCTATTTCCAAAAAAAGTGGAGTGTTCCTTTAAAATTTACTCATGCTCAAGCCATCCAAGATGTAGATGAGTTTATTGCTTTATCTGAACAGGTTTAGCATTAAATGACTTGCTCGCCAATGGATCTTCTGCTTTGAAAGGGTGCCGTCAGAATGAGAGCAATCCACCAATAAATAAATCCATCATTAAAAAGTTCTAACTTTAAACCACTCAGTCTGGCTAAAATATGAGTCCATAATCCATAATAATGTTTCCTCCCCGTTGTTCTTTCACATCAAAATGTTTAAAATGATTTTCGTCTGTTTTCAGTTGTAAACTGTGCTTAATCTGTATATATTTCTCTCCTTATTCAGACTCCTTATTTCTGGCTGAAATGCCAGTTTAAAATGTCTTTATGATGAATTTGCTGCTTTTTGCTTCATAAAACATTAATTGGATCCATTGGTGAGCAAGTAATGCAATGCTAAATCCAAATCTGTTTCAATGAAGAAACAAACTCTTCTACATCTTGGATGGCCTGAGGTGAGTAAACTTTTGGAAAACTGTAATTTTTGTATAATAATTGTATTATGTTTTATGTTTTATTTTATATGTATATCGCTATAAAATGGGTAGGTATAGGTTTAGGTTTGGGGTAGGTTAAGGGGTCAAAAAATCTAAATTGTTTAGCGATAAAATGATAAAAATGCATTGATACAACTATCTTTACCTCTAGAGGTAAAAAATGCACAGACATTTTTATGTTTTCAATGTTAAAACACATCCAAATTGTACATTTCAGAATCAATAAAAACATACAAAAATGTACATTTTGTACTTCTAAATGTTATGTACTAATACCTACAGTACGTCTAAACAATGAGACCATACCAGGCCAAGATTGTACCATTGTCATGAACATCTCTTCTTCAAAACATTTTCTTTTAAACCAAGCAATTAATAAACGCAAAAACAAATGCAAAAAGCACCAAGTCCCCTTCTAGTCTGAACTATTATAGAAGAGCATGGTTGGGACTGGCCTGCTGAGAACCTTCCTGACTTCTTCATTTGAGAGCACTAAAAAACAGAGGCCGGACACTCATTAAGTGAACCCAAAAAGGAAAGAAGAAAAAAAAAAGCAGGCGTAAATGCCCTTCAAGCTCAGACACTGTGCTAACAAGAAGGTTGAGAGAGCCAGTGACATGTCCCTCATCTGGTCCGCTTTACTCCCAGCGGGAGGGAGATCCCGTGAACCAGTGAACAAGCTGAGCATTGGTGACAATCTTCTCTCGCTCATTGGGTTTGTCTTTAATTGGGTCTTGCTGGTTTAGTTTAGGAAAACGTCTAAAATCACAATGTGATAGAAAACTAGAAAAAGGTGGAGCTGGTAAATGAACCCATTCATTCGACATAATGAAGATATCTTTGTTTCTCACAATTAAATCTGATCTTATTCATTTTTTCCCCCACTAACACTTCCCGTATACCTCATGGTTTAGCATAAAAATTTATGCTAATTTAAGATAGTAAATCACACAAAAACATAAAAAGATTTAGTGTTTTGCACAATCTTAATCAAGTCTAATTTTAGGACTAATTATGGGAATGCTTTTATGCTTATTAAGCACATTTACCTTAATTCTTATTACCATTTAGCCCTTTTATTTTCTTTATTCTTTTTATTCTTTTATTTTTTAATTCTCATAATCTCAGTGGTGCTTCACGGGGACTCTCATTATTGTAATAACGTAAAATTACAGTCAAAAAAAAAAAAAAATATATCCTTTTACTTATTTAAATCAGCATACACTCTTAAAAAAAGGGTTCTTCACGATGCCATAGAAGAACCTTTTTGTCTAAATGGTTCCATAAAGAACCTTTAACATCTGAAGAACCTTTCTGTTTTACAAAAGGTTCTTTATGGCAAATAAGGTTCTTCAGATTATAAAAAGGTAAGCAAGAAATGGTTCCTTAAAGAACCTTTGACTGAATGGTTCCTTGTGGAACCAAAAACGGTTCTTCTATGGCAAGGGTCACCAAACTTGATCCTGGAGGGCCGGTGTCCTGCAGAGTTTAGCTCCAACTTGCCTCAACACAGCTGCCTGGAAGTTTCAAGTATACCTATTAAGACCTTGATTAGCTGGTTCAGGTGTGTTTGATTAGGGTGGAGCTAAACTCTGTAGGGACACCAGCCCTCCAGGACCGAGTGTGGTGACCCCTGTTCTATGGCATCGCTACAAGAACCTTTTGAAGCACCTTAATTTTTAAGAATTTACAGTAAAGGTCCTACCATGAATATTATAATAAATATATAACTTTTTTTCACATTACTGTGAGATGATGGATGTGCCTAATTGGCATGAAAATAATGCCACAATTCAAAATAATATTATGATTGCCCTAAAAATAGGCTTTCTTGCCAAAAGTAATTTATTATATATTGATTTAACTTAGAAGATTAAATGTGGCGTTATTTACAGTATCATATACCATAATATCAAAAAAGAATGCACGTCATTTATAAAATATAATTTAATGCATTACACTTGTTATACAAGACACTAACATATCCACACACACAAAAAAAATCTAATTTCTTCCACAGAATGTAACTACAAAATAACTTTCACTATATTTTTCGACCTCAAACTCAAAAACTGAAACAAGATTTGCAGCAAAATGAAAACTCAAAAAGTATTCTAATAATCCTGTCCTGACACACAAACACTCACATAAAGAGATGCAAAAACGATCACACTATCTTATTATAGGGGTTCAGAGGTGCACTGTGGTCTCAGAAGACCAATAACCGCTACATTGATAGACTCCAGCACTGTGTGTGAAAGAGATCAATTTGTAGAAAGAACCACTGAATGTGTTTGTGTTGTGTACGTGCACATGTGAGTGAATGTGCTTGTGTAACCGTGTGCAATAGTTACAACATGAAGTCACTGAATGTCAGCAAGAGTTTGTTCTTTAATGAAGACATGGGTCATATGGACTTCAATTTCATGTCCTCCTCATCTCAGAAACAAAATTACAATGAGTTTAATGTCACTTTCACCACGTCTTCTCACCGTTTGCAATTACGCAGATTACTGTACAAGCAATTAGTCTTTAAGCTATTTTGTATTTAATAGACCTTAGGTTATTTGGGCATCTAATGAACAAAGAAGACTGAAACTGTCTACCTATTTGTGTAGTTTTTTCCTTCTGAGTTTGCATACCAAGCTCAATTAGATCTCACATGCTCTGTAATTGTGGGGGAAAAAAGCTACTTCAAAGTCATAAACATCGTCATTACTCCTGGAGTCAGATTTCTGCATTTGGGAGTGGTGTTGGTATTTATGCATTTAAGTTCAGGGAAAGGTGCTAATATAGTGTGGGGATGTGCGGAAAAGACAGAATGCATGCATGTGACCAAGACACAGTTTACAGTTGAGTTAAGGCTGTCCTGTGCCTGCTATAAATCCATTATAGAGCGTTTGCACCTACATCACAGTTTGGTCAGTTACCTGTATTGGCCATATTAGCCATATTTCGGATGTAAACAACAGCATGAATTGCACCGATTGCATGGGGATGTTCTACTAATTCATGCTGCATAAACCACAGAAAAAAAGAAAAAAAAAAAAAACACGTGGAAGCTGCTAAATCATATAGTGAGGGACTTAGTAAGCAGGAAAAAGCATGATATTTTGACAAACTAAAGTTAATAGATGGTAAAGATCCGTACGAGCAGTATTAGTTGAGATATTACCCTAATATTTTATCTGCCTGAATAATAAGAACAAACACAAATGTTGCAAAGATTTTTGCCATGGAAATCCAACCACAAACACATTTTGTTCCTCAGTTTTTTTGCACTCTTCTCCTTGATTTATTATAACTCTTGGCAGTCTGTAGTACTCCAAATGTTTTTCCCAGTCTGACCGGTTAGTACAACCCAAAACATGAAAATAATTGACCATTTTCAATAGCAATAATCAGTAAAATTTAGGAGTTGTGTTTGGTTCAGTTGCATTGCTTACGTTTAGTGCCACCAATATAATCAATGTAATAGATTAGGCTTCAAATTTACAGTTTGTTAATAAAGATAATGCCTATTGGAAAATTTTGAGTCAGTAGTACAGACTTTTATATTGAAGAGACTAATATGCTGTTGTAAACAAGAAGTTATTTTTTACCTTCAACAGCACCGCAAGACACAGTCAACAAATGCACTGAGAAGCGATGTTATCGGAAATTACCCTAAACAGATGAAAGGATAGTACGACAATGACATTGCTTTCCTTAGCGGACATTCAAACTAATGTTTTATTGTGAAAATAAGATTGAGCTGAAGAATGAATGCTGTATCAGATGCAGGAAATCACATTCACTCAGTCCATCTATCTCTCATAATACCATCCTCTACATACATCCTCTATACTATCCTCTAGTTGCATTTTTCATCAGTTCATTTCCTTAATTATCCTTTGACTACGTTCTAGGCTGCTATCTACACTGTAAAAAGTTTTCACCAGATTCAACTTAAAAACCTAAATTCAGCATCTGCCTTAAAATTTTAAGTTAAATCAGCTTAAAACTACAAGTAATTTTAACTTATTACACTAAAAATTAATTGATTTAACTGGTGAGTTGGAATTACTTAAATTGATTTAACTTAAAAATTTAAGGCAGCTGCTAAACTTTAGTTTTTAAGTTGAAACTGGTGAAAACGTTTTACAGTGATAGTGGCAATTTTTTTTTTTTTTTTTTTTTTGGCCTGATGCCAAAGTTACTTGCTCTACATAATACAGTGAGCTTTTAATACAGTGATACAATAAGCTTTCAATGAAGCAACTTAGCGTTCCTTCATTACTAATTCTAAATTGACATTTACAATTTAGTAACGGAGGCTCTGGCTCAGCTGTTAAACTGTCAACTTGAGATTTAAATCGGTGGCCGAAGGAAGTGGATCTGCATACACTTTGACACGTTGTTTCTTTGTTTTGTTTCTTATTTATTTACACACTTATGCCATCTATCATAAATGCAATATTACACTCATACCCATGGGATATCACTCTGTATCCGCATGGCTGTGATTACCTGCAGCCAAAGTTGGAGAAAGTTGAAGAAACACAATTATATTAGCTTTGGAACATGTTAAGATGACAAATCAATAACATGCAACTTGCCTGTGTGTACTCTCTATAGTTTTATACAAGCTTGTAATGACCAGCAATTGCATTTGGTGTGTGAACACTTCAGCTTTATGTATGTCAGCTGTGCATAGTCATCAGAAGCTTGTATACATGTTTATTTGACAGCTTATGTGGCGTGTCCTTGTTGCACCCTATAAGCCAGGCAGCAGCTTATTACCTGTATAAAACACTCTTGCAATCCTTACTGCCAACATTAACTCAGCAAAGCACACACGTTAATTGGATTTGACTGCTATGAGACAAGCTGCATATAATTTGAGCTTTAACTCTGTTTGTGAAGAAAAGAGTGGATGTACAAAAACCGAGCCCTGATTGGATTTCATTTAGTAACCGCTGTGATTTTCAGCTCACTCTATAAATTGATGTTGTCCTCAGATAAGCAACAAGACCACCCAATCTGAGCGATTTAATTGGTAAAATATCAACAGTATGTTTCATCGTCAGTCCTGTGCACCAAACTGAGTAAAAACCATTTGGAAGCGCACTACGAGTACACAAAAGTGCTTCAGGTTTTAAAGATTGAATAGCTGTTTTTTTGCTGATGGATTTTCAACATATCTCATACTAGTCAAGGTCATTTGTACTGAATTTAAGAGGATGCAATCAAAATTTGGTGATCAGAATCAGAATGACCTGAGGGTGAGTACATTTTCAGCAAATTTTCATTTTTGGGTGAACTATTACTTTAAGAAATTAATTTTTCTTGTCCAGAAGACAGAAAGTTAAACGGTTTGAAACAACATGAGGCTAAGTAAATAATGACAGAATTACATTTTCGGGTGAACTGTTCCTTTAAAGTGTGGTACATTTTGTGCCATTGCTGCTTTGTGTAACAGTAGAAAGGAGAGAGTGATAGACGGAAATAGAGACAATAAGATGAAAATAAGACTTTGAATAGTTTTGGTACCCGGTCGCTGGAGTTGAGGGAGACGAGCTTCTGAATAAAACATGGCAGTGGGTAGCAGGACTATATTTTAACTTTATAGGACAAATCCCCAGCCGCTCTCATGAATACCACACCTGCAATCCACCCAGATCAATGGGTCAGGTGGGAGGGCCTGGCAACCCTGGTGAATTTAAACGAGATGACTTTTTGCAGTTACCAAGAGCCAAGCAGTCAAGGTCAGACTCAGGGAGCCGACAGGGCAGACAGGAACTGTGTGTGTGTGTGTAAGGAAGTGTCAGACCTGTGTTTTCTCTCTTGGATGAATGGGGGGTGTCTAGATAGTTACTAATGATTAGAAATCTCAGGTAGTGCTAATACATCATTTCAAACTGCTCTAGTGTTTGATTAGCATGTTACTTGAATAGGATTGTTTGTATAAATCACATTCCAGGGCCTTGTTTTCATGTAATGCAACATCTACAATTAGGGTAATGGAACATTTTATATATATAAGTGTTATAAAGAGACACTTAAATCACTTCCTCCAGGACCAAAAAATGCCCTTATTGGAAATCCAAGGGTAAATATGAGATAAAGTTTAAAGTAATAAATGAAATCACACCTTGAGATAAAAAGTCACAATTTTGAGATATAAAGTTGCACTGTTTGATATTGTTACAATTTGTGATATTGTAATCACAATGTAAGATATAATGTTGCAATTATGGGAAACAAAGATGTAATCATGATATAAAGTCACTGTGATATAGACCTATATTTTTTTCTTAAAAAGACTTTCATAAACAGAGCATCGTATGGTTTTACTTGGTTTTTAGCTGGTTGTACTTGGTCGTTTATGATGTTTAACCAGTCCAATCTTTTTAGGTGGTTAATTAGAGTAGCTGGACTTACAGCAATTTGGCCACAGCTTAAGGATGGGTTTTGAAAATTAGTATTTTAGGCTGTGTTTACACTAGTGCATTTTCGTTTTAAAATGCCTAACTTTTGCTACGGTTACACCTGTCGTTTGCCACCACTCCACCGTTTTTGACCCTCAAAAACAAAGACGCTGCAGACCCCATTTTAGTTTGAAAACTCCAGGGTTGCGTTTCAGTGCAAAACGGAGACTTAACGCCACTTTAAAAAGAAAACGCACTAGTGTAAACAGGGCCTTAATGTTTTGATTTAATTCTAAATCAAAAGCTCTCGATTCCATTTGATTCCAAATGGGGGTGTTGCAATATACCAGTACTGGTGATATTTGAAAATTAATAGTACACATACAATACTTATATGACACTAATAATCCAGTGCCAGCTCTGTTTTAGAGTGTTAAACTCTCAGGTGTTATTTGTTTCATTCATACTCTACACTAGAGAGCATCCTCACACAGAAAGTACACAAGCCAGACTCACAGGAGTAATAAAACAAATAACTTTCCAGGAAATCCCTTATATGGACAAACAGCTGTTGCTGTAGCTAAATAAAATGCAGAAAGAAAGGTTTTGTATGATGAATCATGATGAGAATCAGTGCAGTTATGACAGTATATGATTTATCTCTGTTCTTCATGCCTCAGGTATTTTCATATGGATGATGTGTATGGTATGATGGGGCTAAAAGGCAGCCTTTGATATTATTTTTCTCCAAACCACGAGATTGCAGAAAAATATGCTGTAGCACTTTCCAAAACATCTGCTTTTCAAGATACACATGAAATTTTGTCTGATCCTTGACGCAATGGTGGGCAGCAGCGCAGTGTCGATTCTGCTTACTTGATCTAATATTTTACATGACATTGTTAGATTCAGATGGTAAATGTGTGCATCTTAAAGATAATCACCATGTTTAGAATGAAACCATCATATTTAAAAACATACTATTAATTATATCATATAAAAAAACATATTTTTTTGTTACTACTGTAAATCTATATTGAATTACTATTTCAGAATCTTTACATTTTAAAAATTGTTTTTGATTTTGTTTCTGTATTTTAAAATATATTTTATTTTAACATATTTTAATGACAGCATATGCATGGAAATAAAAAATAATTATTTTATCAAAATAAGCAGAACATTTTATGAACTTTGTTAAAGTGATTGTTTTTAGACATTATAAAAACATTATTTGTATAATTTGTATTTGTACCTCCCTTGCCACCTCATACATTTATACGATTTTTAAACAAAATAAACAACTTGTATGATTTATTTTCACCCAAAATCTGTTGCTCCATAAATGTTCAATACAAATGTATATATTTTTTGCAGTCACACACTTTGGGCCTTTTTGTTTCTTAGGGTGTGCCTTTAGCCCTGTTTTACCTTTTTTGTACTGCAATGCTACTCAACAAAGCCTTTATTACTGTATAAAATACTATAAAATAAGAATCAGCCCATAGCAGGAAGTTGTTTCAAACAATTGATTGATGCTGTAATGTCAGTTCAGTAAAAATAATTTAATTATTCAAGATTTCTATAGATATCACAATATATTGTTCTTGTGAATTTTTGAGGCCACAATAATCGTGTAGAGAAAAATCTGATATTGTGACATCCCTAATTCAAACCTGGAGTCATTAAATCTGAGACTGATTTATTTGGAAGTATTTCAAGTACATAAATTATATGTCAAGACAAAATATATCTTAACTAATGCTGTATACAATAATCTTAAATCTTAAAATTAACAACAGAGGCCAACAATTATTAAATTAAACTGCTGTTATTTTTAGATATAATAATAAACACTCAAACACTCATACTCCAGTTCATAGTCATAGTTCATTTAGATGGTAAAACTGAATTTCCTATAAACTAAATATAGCATTATGACGCTGTCCACTAGCTGTTTTAATAGCTTTATTACAAACTATTTGACCGCCTTGACCGCTTAAGGCTGGCATGTTTTTTTTTTCTTTTCTTCAGGATTCATGTAGGTTTTGAGTTGATACACTGAGAAGTAGATCATGTTGAATACAGGAAACTTTGAGAGAAGAGTCAACATTGTTATTTGTAAGACAGTCAGAGGTGAGATCAAGAACAGCTCTCCTCTTTTGTATCTTGACCATTTCCACAAGATCAATCTCAGGTCATGGTCTCAGCGTTGGCTTGTGCATTCAGGGCATGGCCTTTCCAAACATCTCAGCATCATTTTCCTGCTGCCCTGGTTTGTTTTTTTCGTGTTATTTTGTGTTGAATGCCACAAAGACATATCCTTCTACTTTCCCCTTTAAACCCTCTCCTTTTCCATTTTTCCATTCTGCTCTTCATCTTGCTACACAAAAGATTCAATTTTCCTCCTTTCAAGCTTTACGGATACAAATGGCCCATTGTAGTCTAGAAACAGCAGTTTATGCTTCACATTAAATAAGCAGTGATCTCATCCTTTACTGAATGAATTATGGATTAACTGATTAAATTATGGATTAAACGGACAGATAACAAGGTGCTTGAGAAACCGATGCCTTTCACAAGTTAACACGGTGTTGAAAAAGTATGTGCCAGGAGGAAGACAGCTGAGCAGGCTCTGAGAGTTTAAACAGACAGATCGAAGCCAGGCCTGTCACCTACGGCAGGCCAGCCTCCGATGGGACCTAACCTCCCTGCCTCTGCCCTCTGATCCATGCCACTGCTCCTCTTCCCTTTCAGCTCTCAGCTCTGTTTAAATCTATACTGTTGCAGCTCAACCGAGCTCATCCTGCAAGAACCTGAACCACACAAACTGGACATACAGGATTTGATGGTAAACACTCAATAACAGAGGCCACAGTGGGCAGCAACAAAAATCATATATTCTATTAGTAGGTCTGTTGATTTACAAGAAGGATCTTTTCGCTATTTCTTATTGAATTGCAATTTTTTTTTAACCAAAAGTGGACAGTATAAAACTATATGTATGACCACTGGTGCTCACTGGAAACATAAGAGATACAGTAACTTATTCAAAGGCACTCAAGTGGTTAAAGATAAAAAGCCTTTAATATGTGACCCTGGACCACAAAATCAGTCTTAAGTAGCACGGGTATATTTGTAGCAATAGCCAAAAATATGTTGTATGGTTCAAAATTATCTATTTTTCTTTTATGCCAAAAATCATTAGGATATTAACTAAAGATCATGTTCCATGAAGATATTTAGTAAATTTCCTACCACAAACATATCAAAACTTCACTTTTGATTAGTAATGTGCATTGCTAAGAACTTTATTTGGACAACTTTGAAGGCAGTTTTCTCAATATTTTAATTTGTTTGCATTCTCAGATTCCAGATTTTCAAATCCTGATTTTGTATCTCGCCAAATATTGTCCTGTCATAACAAACCATACAACAATGATATGATATGATATATGATATATGATATGATATGATATGATATGACTTTATTGTCAGACGAATCTGAAATTTTTCTTGCGTAACAGTATGTTGACACTCTATACAAACAGACAAAATATGATTTACAAAAAACATACAATATAATCGGGGGAAAAAAACAACAATAACACTGGAGCTTTCATGGAAAGCTTATTTTTTCAGCTTTCAGATGATTTCACAAATTGACCCTTGTGACTGGTTTTGTGATCCAGGGTCACATACAGTATTTCACAAAAGTGAGTACACACCTCACATTTCAGCAACTATTTTAGTATATCTTCTCAAGGGACAATATGATAGAAATGAAATTTAGATGTATAATGTCTTGTATTTTTAACTGTAGCAGTTAAAATTAGGTGCTATTCTCTCATACTGACCACTGGATGTTCAACATGGTACCTCATGGCAAATAACTCTCTGAGAATTTGAGAATTAGAATTGTTGCTCTCCACAAAGATGGCCAAGGCTATTTGAGGTTCAGTAACACCCTGAAACATTTGGAACAGGCCTTGCAAGGATTGATCAACAAAGTTGAGTACTCGTTCTGTGCGTCAGGTGAAGAACCTGGGTTAAAAAAAAAAAAAAAAAAAAAAAAAACAGACGCATGAGTGCTGCCAGCATTGCTTCAAAGGTTGAAGAAGGGGAAGGTCAGTTTGTCAGTGCTCAGACCATATGCCGCACACTACAATAAGTCGGTTTGCATGGGCCTCATCCCAGAAGGAAGCCTCATCTGAAGCTGGCTCACAAGAAAGCCCACAAACAGTTTGCAGAAGACAACCTGTCAATGAGCATGAATTACTGAAACCATGTCCTGTGGTCTGATGAGGCTATAAGATAAACTTGTTCGGCTCAGATGGTGTCCAGCCTGTGTGGCGATGCCCTGGTGAGGAGCACCAAGAAAATTGTGTCTTGGCTACAGTCAAGCATGGTGGTGGTAGGATCATGGTCTGGGGCTGCATGAGTGCTGCTGGTTCTGGGGAGCTGCAGTTCATTGAGGGAACATGGATTCCATTATGTACTGTACATTCTGAAGCAGAACATGTGTGAAGGTGAAGGTGATGGGGTGGCCAAGTATGTCTCCAGACCTGAACCCTATTAAGCACCTGTGGGGCATCCACTTTGGACAAGTTCACTTAGGGTGTACTCACTTTTGTTGCCAGCTACAGTATTTTGACAATAATTGCTGTATGTTGAATAATTTTCAGGGTACAGTAAATATATACTGCTATACAAGCGGCACATTGACTACTCTAAAATATATCCAAGTTTAATTCTATAGTATTCTCGCTTGAGAAGATATATTAAAATTGTTGCTGAAATGTGAGGGGTGTACTCACTTTTGTGACATACTGTACATACTGTGTGGCTTCAGTCATAAAAAAAATTGTTGGCCAACACAAGTAAGGGTGTTTAAAAGGATAGTTCACACAACTAAAAAAGATTAAGTAGATTTTTAAAAAGATTAAGTAAAGATTTTTTTCTATTGTATTTTATATAATTAAATATATTTTTATTTAATTCAATTAAATTAATACTGTTATTCGATACGGGTGCATTCAATTTTATTCAAATTAATAATTTTTATTTAAATTTTTTTTTTTTAAAAATACTGTTTCCTCTGAACTTTCATCAAATAATCATGAAAATGTTATTTCACCATTTCCAAAAAAAGTAAGACAAAATGTTTCTTGCGCAGCAAATCAGCTTAGAATGATTTCTGAAGGATCATGTGACACTAAAGACTGGAGCAATGGCTGCTGAAACTTCACACAAATAAATGACCCTTTTAAATATATTTGAATTAGGGGTGGGCATAGATTATTTTTTTTAATCTAGATTAATCTAGATTAAAATGGCTAATTTGAATTCTGCTGAAGGCATTCAGAATATGTGTGCTACCCAAATAATGACTAAAAGTAAGTCTTTGAGAATGGATCATAAAGCTCATAAAGCTGTTCTATGACAATTTGTTGATGAAAATAAATTATGTTCAATAAGATGTACTGTTTACTAACTAACTAACAATGAAATTATTTTTCTACCTATTAGATTGTGTTTTTTTAACATCAACACCTACCCAACCCTAAATTTAGCCCTTACTGTAATAAAAAAAAATTATTATTATTGTTGTACAGTGTGATAAAAATATACATCTACGTATGTATATCTATGGTAGCCAGTGTTTCCCCTACGTTTCCACTACTTCTACGTTCATGTTACACCGGACTTTTATTTTGACAGGTTGCCGTGAAGTTTCTGTGTATACAGTATGATATGATGCTAGTTTTCTCAAATGAAACGGTATAAGTGACACTCACAGCAGTTTTGGAGATTGAGTTTATCTGTTCATGTGAGATGCAAATGCCAAAAATTACCGGGAGCGTCACGTGTGTTTCAGTATGCGTGTAGTAAAAGCTCGTCTCCGCAATGCATACGTACAGCTAGGTAAACGGAACATATCGGATTCATATTAAAACGGTCTTTTTGCATTTCAGTTTTCACATACACTAGTCCATATCGCGATTTGAATTAAGTGACAGGCCAACATTTGATTTATGAATCCAAAAAACTACGAATTTACGTGGCATTTCGCTATAGTAGATTCGGTTTTTATGAATGGAGGACGACGCGATCCCGTCTGTGTTTTGGCGGAGGAGACTTAAACGCGCGACCATATTCTATAGTCTTCGGTATACATCCGCGTTAAACTATCAAGGTGAAAGTCATCATAGCTTGCGTAGTTTAGACCCAGCTCCCAACCCAAATTTGAGAATAGATTAACGGCGATATTTTTTTTATCGCACGATAAGAGTCTCACGTTAACGCAGCACGTTAACGCCGATAACGGCCCACCACTAATTTGAATATAAAACAGTTATTTTAAATAGCAAAAACATGTCACAAAACAGTTTTTGCTGTATTTTTTATTAAACATTTTATTAAACATATTTCAGAAACACTGCATTTGTCCACTATTAAAGCTTTTTTTTTAAAAGTTCCAAATAAAGATTAGATTGTATTGACTGTATAAACACAACTCAGTGATACCTCAACTGAATCCGTTTGTGAACAGGTTCACTGAAAAACTGTCGCTTAAATGAATTTGCCTTCTCAGTTGTGTTCTGATGTTCCAGCCACTAAACAGATCTGAAATTGCATCTGAAATCTCACTCAGTATCAGCGATGTTAATATTCTGCGTGTGTCTTGGCCTGGCATTCAGAGAGGTGCAACAGCGGAACAGGAGCTCTGCGGCGGGATCGCATTAGGAGGGGACCAGTGAGCTGTGTGGGCTGGAATAATTGCTGTCATTCTCTTTTCATCCTTTCACATATTCTGCCACAATTGGTCCACGCGCACACACACACACACACATATATACACATACGTGCAGTAACATCGTCTCTTGTTGCCTCTGGCACGGCTGTCAGCTCCTTTTTCTTCAGTCCGTCACTCGAGATGCTGGCGAAAGCACGATGTGAACACAAATAAATGCATAAATAAATAATCAAACAAGCAAACAAATGAGAACTAAATAGAGGGCAGATTTAGATGCTATGGCAGCAGATTCACTGAGGCCTCTCTCTCGCGCTCTTTGGTGGAGGGGAAAATCATTTCCTGTTTGGATTATTGGTGAGCTTTTGTATGCAGGAAACAGGATATGACTTTAGACAACATGAATTGTGTTGTGATCAAAGGAAATGGCTAAACTGCAGCTCTATTAAGCTTGAAGGAGTTTTGAATCAATGTGCATCCTTGCGTCAATTTGCTTAAGATTTCTGAAGTACTCATCATAGAAAATAATGGAGCACCTGATGCACAAGAGTGTTTTTGACTGACTTACACGCACAGACAAACACTGATGAGTATGTCACAACGTTCTCTCTTATTTAAAAATGAAAAAGTAGAATGAAAAATCTAATTTGAGGTGTTTGTGAATTGCACGCCAGGATTTAGATGAACTGACTATAAGAAATGCGTGTGAATAGGACATTTTTCATCAGTGCTCGAGAGCCCTGTTCATTAAAATTACCTGTGTTATGGCACATATGAACTCCATGGCTGCTCCAATTAACTACTGCACTTTATCATGCTAATTCAACTAGAGAGCAAGTGATCGAGAGGGGAGAAAGAGAGGAGGAGAGAGAGACTAATGGATTAGGCACTAGGGATTCATATTTCAGAGCTGTCATTGTGGAGAGAATGTGTGTCACAGCATGCTAAGAAATGTAATATGATACACTCGCATAGTTTAAATCAAAGCCTGCGGCAAGAGGAGAGCAGGAAAAGAAGGAAGGAAAAGGAAAGTGGAAAAGAGGAAAGGAAAACAAGCAGGAAAAGTATACATGAAAAGAAAAGAACAGGAAGTTAAAAGAAGAAAGGATGTGGAAAGAAAAGGAAAGGAAAGGAAAGGAAAGAGAAAGGAAAGGAAAGGAAAGGAAAGGAAAGGAAAAAAATGGAACAGAAATGAGAAAGGAGTACGAAAAGTGAAAAAGAAAAAGCAAGAAGGAGGATATGGCAAGAAAAAAGAAAAGGGAAAGAAAACTAAGAAAAGGAAATGCAAAGGGGAAGTGACATGACATGCAAGTAAAGACAGAAAAGAATAAAAAGAATAAAAAGGCTATCGGAATTTGGCAGGAAATACAAGTGAAGACTGAAAGGAATGGAAGGAGACGGAAAGGAAGTGGAATAGAAAGAGGGAGAAAAGAACAGAAAGAGAAAGTAGAAAGGAAGAGGAAGTGGAAGTGGAAAGGAAAGGAAAGGGGGAGAAAAAACAGAAATAGGAAGTAGAAAGGAAAATGATGATGAAGTGGAAAGGAAAGGAAAGGAAAGGAAAGGAAAGGAAAGGAAAGGAAAGAAAGTGGAATGGAAAGAGGGTGAAAAGAACATAAAGAGAAATTAGAAAGGAAGAGGAAGTGGAAAGGAAAGGAAAGGAAAGGAAAGAGGGAGAAAAAACAGAAATAGGAAGTAGAAAGGAAAATGACGATGAATTGGAAATGAAAGGAAAGGAAAGGAAGTGGAATGGAAAGAGGGAGAAAAGAACAGAAAGAAAAGGAGAAAGGAAAATGACGAGGAAGTGGAAAGGAAAGGAAAGGAAAGGAAGGCAAAGAAAAGAGGGAGAAAAGAACAGAAAGAGGAAGTAGAAAGGAAAATGACGAGGAAGTGGAAAGGAAAGGAAACAAAAGGAGGTGGAATGGAAAGAGGGAGAAAAGAACAGAAATAGGAAGTAGAAAGGAAAATGACGAGGAAGTGGAAAGGAAAGGAAAGGAAAGGAAAGGAAATGAATGTAAAGGAAAGCAAATGAAAGCAAAGGAAAGAGGGAGAAAATAACAGAAAGAGGAAATAGAAAGGAAAATTACGATGAAGTGGAAATGAAATGAAATGAAATGAAATGAAATGGAATGGAATGGAATGGAAAGAGGGAGAGAAAAAACAGAAATAGGAAGTAGAAAGGAAAATGACTGTGGAAAGGAAAGGAAAGGAAAGGAAAAGCAATGGAAAGAGGGAGAAAAAACAGAAATAGGAAGTAGAAAGGAAAATGACGATGAAGTGGAAAGGAAAGGAAAGGAAAGGAAAGCAAAGGAAAGAGGGAGAAAATAACAGAAAGAGGAAATAGAAAGGAAAATGACGATGAAGTGGAAATGAAATGAAATGAAATGGAATGGAATGGAAAGAGGGAGAGAAAAAACAGAAATAGGAAGTAGAAAGGAAAATGACGATGAAGTGGAAAGGAAAGGAAAGGAAAGCAAAGGAAAGAGGGAGAAAATAACAGAAAGAGGAAATAGAAAGGAAAATGACGATGAAGTGGAAATGAAATGAAATGAAATGAAATGAAATGGAATGGAATGGAAAGAGGGAGAGAAAAAACAGAAATAGGAAGTAGAAAGGAAAATGACTGTGGAAAGGAAAGGAAAGGAAAGGAAAGGAAAGGAAAGGAAAGGAAAGGAAAGGAAAGGAAAGGAAAGGAAAGGAAAGGAAAAGGAATGGAAAGAGGGAGAAAAAACAGAAATAGGAAGTAGAAAGGAATTCTCTTCATATCCCTGCACTGGCTACCGGTTACAGCACGCATCAAATTCAAGACACTGATGCTGGCCTATAGGACAGCCACCGGATCATCACCAGCCTACCTCCATTCACTACTACACATCTACACTCCTTCCAGAAGACTGAGATCCTCTAGTGAAAGACGCCTCATTGTACCACCACAGAGAGGTATTAAATCACTGTCCAGAACATTCTCGTTCAACGTTCCTGCCTGGTGGAATGATCTTCCCACCCCTATCCGGAATGCAGACTCCTTAACAGCTTTCAAACGACTGCTGAAAACCCATCTTTTTCGACACTATCTGACTCAATAAAAAAAAAAAAAAAAAAAAAAAAAAATAATAATCCTCCCTTCTAGCCTGTTTTTCCTCTCTTTCTTGATCTTCTCCTTCTAGCCTGCACTCTTCTAACAACGCCTGATATATGGTATTTTTGAACACTTCCTATGTTGATCTGCCTCCTTAGGATGAATCACTTGTTGTATTCCCAATTGTAAGTCGCTTTGGATAAAAGCGTCGGCTAAATGAATAAATGAAATGAAATGAAATGAAATGAAAATGACGATGAAGTGGAAAGGAAAGGAAAGGAAAGGAAAGCAAAGGAAAGAGGGAGAAAATAACAGAAAGAGGAAATAGAAAGGAAAATGATGATGAAGTGGAAAGGAAATGAAATGGAATGGAATGGAAAGAGGGAGAAAAAACAGAAATAGGAAGTAGAAAGGAAAATGACAAGGAAGTGGAAAGGAAAGGAAAGGAAAGGAAAGGAAAGGAAAGGAAAGGAAAGGAAAGGAAAGGAAGTGGAATGGAAGTGGAATGGAAAGAGGGAGAAAAAAAACAGAAATAGGAAGTAGAAAGGAAAATGACAAGGAAGTGGAAAGGAAAGGAAAGGAAAGGAAAGGAAAGGAAGTGGAATGGAAAGAGGGAGAAAAGAACAGAAAGAAAAGGAGAAAGGAAGAGGAAGTGGAAAGGAAAGGAAAGGAAAGGAAAGGAAAGGAAAGGACAGGACAGGACAGGACAGGAAAGGAAAGGAAAGGAAAGGAAAGGAAAGGAAAGGAAAGGAAAGGAAAGGAAAGGAAAGGAAAGGAAAAAAATAAAGGTATCAAGAAAAAGGAAATGGATAAGAAAGAAGTGGAATTGAAAGACAGAGAACAGAACAGAAAGAGGAAGTAGAAATGAAAATAAAGAAAAGAAAGGAAAGGAAAAATTTCTTCAATTCCAGTTCTGTCTGTATGTGAACACTACACAGATCATACAAAACAAATGTTTCCATGTTTCGAACTTACTTCCACAATGCACAATACTCCATCTCTGCACCACAACAGTGAACTCAAAACCCTGAAGACCTCTACACAGCCCAAACTACACCACAAAACTGCTGCATTTAAATGCTAAACCACATGCTAAGCTTTCCAGAGAACATCCACAGCAAGCTCTGCATTTATATGCTTTCAAGCACATCTGTTCTAAAAAAGCAACAAACACATTCTGGTTTTTGAATTCTAGTGTCTGAATATGCAGCAGGGGTGGAAGCGGGTGTTTGTGTGATTGCACTAAGCTGGAAACACATGTTATCTTTACTGGTTATTAATGTGCAGCTGGCAGAAATGGACTTTGAGCCAAGAGAAAAATGACTTTCATGAGAGTGGACCATCACATCAGGAGCAGGAACTTGCTCTGAACTGCTCTGTGAGAGCCATTTAACCACAGAGTTAAAAACAGAAAAAAATGATGAACAGCCACAGCTTTTAAGTTGACATACTAGTGAGTGGTTTTGTGAGTTCAACTTTATTCCTGCAGCTCAAAATTTGCTAAGTGTACAATTGCATCAGTAGTTTTGCCAGCAAATTACTGCTAAACAGACTTCCAGGCAGGACAAACAATTTGAATGCCCAGGGTTCAATGCAAATGTCACTCATGATGCTTTCCATTTATTAGTGTTTGTTGTGATCATATCAATCCATTAATTTTCTGAATTCTGAACTAAATCAATGACGTCGAAAATTTTCTTGTGACTGCAGGATTTAGTTAACCAATAAAATCGGCTGCGGGGCAGAGATCACGGTTAACTGTGAGTCCATTCAACATTAAAATCAATGGTACATGTTTCTGCTATAGATTCTCAATAAAACACGATTTCAGTGAGACTCTAATAGACTGTATGCTTTCCTATGCACAGATAAATTAAAGCTGATCAAACAAACAGTGCTGCTGGGCAGTGTTGCCAGATTGGGCGGGTTTCCGCCCAATTGGGCTTCTTTTGATCGGCTTGGACCGGAGAATAACGCATTGGGCGGGTAGACAAAATTTGGGCTGCTTTAAAAAATTAAAAGCCGCCCAATCAGCTGTTTTTCTCTTCGCTTTTATCATTAGTCATGTTATTTTAGTACGTTCAAGCTCAAAGTATCACAGTAATATAATGTGTAGTGCAGTCATCAACTCATTTTTGCTTAACGTAACCCTTACTGGTTTAGTTTAACAGAGACCTGTCAGTCAATTTACGTCTTTTACGTTAATGAGATGTGATGACTTGTGAGTGACGGGGTTCTCTTACGAGAGGTCTCTCGTACTGCGTAAGATATCTTACGCTAGGGGAAAATCCTTTTCCGCGAGATATTGAAGCTAAAAATTATCCTTAATTTTGTAATAATGCAAAACACGTTGCAGCAGCATACAGACATAGGCGAGACAGCTCGCGCGCCTATTGGCTGTTCTGCAGCAACTGCAGCAGCCTATCGAGCGAGGCCTTAGTGTGACGTCAGACCCAATGAGGGCGCTTCGCGCCCACTGCGTCACATCCCGCCGAAACAGGCGTGGCCTAGGCCTATAAATACCGCTCGCAGGCAGGTATTATCTGATTTTTCATCCTTCAAGCGAAGCACACGCATCGCTGGAGATGGAGAAGAAGCCGCGCCGTTGACCAAGAGCATTTCAGCAGGACAAGCCTTCGAAGTCGCTGGCCGCGCCACCTTCCTTGCCTTCCTGCTGCACTTTCCGGCTTTCATATCCTTTTTGCTATCTATTCCTGTGTGTCGCCGCCACATCATCTGCGTTTCCTGCCTGGGTAAAGAGCATGCAGTTCTCGCGCTCACTGACGGCGGCTGCCCTCACTGCGAGCCAATGCCTATGGCGACTCTGAGGACTCGCCTGGCCTTCTTCAACGAGACTGCTCCACCGCCCGCCGCGGTGTCGCGCCGTGCCCAGCAGGCTTCGGAACCTTCCCCCAGCCGGCAAAGCTCGCCGGTTCGCCCACCTGCTTCACCGACCTTGTCAGCCTCCATTCCGGACGTAAAGCGGCCGCTGTCTGCCACCGCCTCCATCGATGTCGCTGACGAGGGGGCTCTGATGGAGGAAGAGGATTCCTGCTCTATCCTGGCGTCAGGCAGTGAGGACTGGGCGAGCTCTGTGGACCTCGCGCCCCCTGACCACGCCCCGTCAGGCACAAGAGCTTCAGTTGAGGCGAAGCTCATGAGGATACTCACGCAGGCCACGGCGAGCCTGGGCCTCGAGTGGTCTTCACCAGAGCGCCTTTTTTTCCTGAGCCTCACGAAGATCTGACTAAGTCCTGGAACGCCCCCTACTCAGCGAGAGTGCGCCCATCTACATCTTTGGCGTTCTCTACAGTGGACGACGCCGAGAACAGAGGATACCTCTCTCTGCCGCCGGTCAAAGAAGCGATAGCAGACCACTTATGCCCGCCCTCCGCTGGACGGCGCGCTAAGTCGGCCCTGCTCTCTAAAGCTTGCCGTCAGACGTCAAACCTGCTCCGCCGCGCTTTCACCGCCGCCGGGCAAGCTGCGTCAGCGCTGCACACCATGGCCACACTGCAGATTTTCCAGGCCGACCTACTCCGAAGGCTGGATGAGGGAGGACCCGACGCGATCTGCGTACAGGACCTGAGAAGAGCTACGGACCTCGGCCTTCGCGCTACTAAGTCCGCAGCACAGGCCATTGGACGCAACATGGCCTCTCTCACGGTAACCGAGAGGCACCTGTGGCTGACGCTCTCAGAAATGGCTGAGTCTGAGCGCACCGCGTTCCTCGACGCTCCGCTCTCGCCCGCCGGCCTGTTCGGATCTTCTGTCACAAACTTCACAGAAAGATTCGCTGAGGTACAGAAGGCGTCTCAGGCGATGAAGCACTTCCTCCCGAAACGCTCCAGCTCTGCAGCTGGCCGTGCGAAACCGCCTGCGCAGAGCTCACAGCACCAGCTGCCATCCGCTGCCACTACTTCGCAGCGCCGCCAGGCCCAAGGTGCGAGACTGCATTCCCGCTCGTCTGGCCGCCGCCCCGCCGGACGCGGCCCGAGGCCTAGGATTGAGTTGAAACCTGAGCCTCCGAAGTCGTCCTAGCACAACTAGGAAAATGACGGTGTGCAAGTCCCGCTGTCGCCGGACCCCCACCAAATTTATTTGCTCGTCCAGTTCCAGCAAATGTGACTGTTCCAGTGTTTTCTGCAGCCAACAAACCGGTTCTGTCGCCCGTTTGCCTGCACACAAAAGTTGTTCTCACGGCTACCCAGATAAATCCCCAAAAGAGTGTATTTTCTGGTGTCCCGGCCACAGCCGACGGTGTCTCATGTGTAGTAAACATGCCCACTACCCAGTGCCCATCCCTACACATAAACACAGCCTGTCACACAGGTCCCGCGCACATAAAATCGACTCAGATCGATTGCGCTTCACAAGTGGTAAATGTGCCCGCTTCCCAGTGCCCACAAACACCATGTTATGCATGTCCCACGGTTTCTGTAAAAACGAAACCAACGTGCATTCGCTCCATGCAGGCGAACGTTGTTTGGAGTGTGATAAATGTGCCCGCTGCTCCACAGCCACATCCACACACAGACCAAAGGGGCCATAGAGCCTCTCTCTCAAGTTCAGAGCAAAGGGGCTATACAGCAGATACTTCCTGGTACCGAAAAAAGACGGGGGTCTCAGACCTATACTAGATCTAAGGCAACTGAACAGAGTGCTTGTGAAGCGGCAGTTCAGGATGCTCACGACCAGAAAAATCCTCGCGCAAGTTCGCCAAGGAGATTGGTTCATGTCAGTGGATCTGAAAGACGCGTATTTTCAAATACAGATAGTGTCACGTCACAGGCGGTTTTTGAGATTCGCCTTCGAGGGCTAGGCATATCAGTACACAGTCCTGCCGTTTGGCTTATCCCTGGCATCCCGTACATTTACGAAGCGCATGGATGCATTGCTCGCTCCCCTCAGGATGAGGGGCGTGCGAATGCTGAACTATTTGGACGATTGGCTGATTCTAGCACAATCTCGCTCAGTGCTCATAGAGCACACGACCATTTTACTCGATCACCTCGAGAATTTGTGTCTCAGCGTCAATTGGACGAAGAGCTCTCTGTCCCCCAGTCAGAAGATTTCTTTCCTGGGCACAGAATTGGACTCGCTGTCCATGATAGCACGACTATCACCACAGCACGTGGTAGACATTCAGCGTGCAGCGGACTCGTTCCGCTGCGGCGCGTCTGTCCCACTCAAGAAGTTTCAGAAAATGCTGGGTCTCATGGCCTCAGCATCATCAGTCCTCCAGCTGGGTCTGCTCCGTATGCGCCCACTGCAGTTCTGGCTGAAAGCGCGTGTCCCACGCCAAGCGTGGGCATCCGGTCGGCTTCGCCTCAAGGTCAATCAGAAGTGCGTCACAGCCCTGAAACCTTGGAAAAAGCACAACTGGTACCAATCAGGTGTAAGCCTGGGGACTTCCTCGAGGATAAGGGTGGTGTCCACGGACGCATCCACCTCGGGATGGGGGGCACTGCTCGAGGGCAGGCCGTCCTTTGGCCAGTGGTCAGAACGGGAAAAGCCCCTGCACATCAACTGCCTCGAAATGCTGGCAGTAGAGAACGTGCTGACGCGTTTCTGTCCCCAAATAAAAGGACGCCACATCTTAGTCTGCTCGGACAACATGTCTGTGGTGTCCTACATAAATCACCAGGGTGGCCTCAGGTCCAAGAACCTGTACAGGCTAGCAGAACGCCTCCTGGTATGGGCTCAGCGCAACCTGCGCTCGCTGAGAGCAGCGCACGTTCCAGGGCTCCTCAACATTGGACCAGACAGACTGTCCAGGAACAAGGTTCCGGCAGGTGAATGGTCTCTGCACCCACAGACAGTCCAACTACTGTGGAAGAACTTCGGCAGAGCGGAAGTAGACCTGTTCACGTCTCAAGAAAACGCTCACTGTCCGGAATTTTTCTCCAAGAGCAGGGACGCGCTGGCTCATGTATGGCCCCGCCGTCCTCTCTATGCGTTTCCCCCCGTCTCTCTCCTACCTCATATAATAGAGCGGATCAGGGAAGAAGGATGCTCAGTGCTGCTGGTAGCACCGTTCTGGGAAAACCAGCCTTGGTTCCCAGCTGTGATGCAGCTGGCGAGCACGGCTCTGTGGCCAGTGCCAGTGAGGAGAGACCTCCTCTCTCAGGCCCACGGCTCGATATGGCATCCTCATCCGGAGTTGTGGACCCTTCATGTCTGGGCCACCAACGGATATATGATGAACTCCCTAAGGGAGTGCTAAACACGATCACGCAGGCTAGAGCTCCGTCTACAAGGCGGCTCTACTCCTCAAAATGGTCTGTGTTTTTTCGGGCTGGTGCACAACCCGTGGCGTGTCACCCGCAGACTGTGGAGTGACGGAGGTGCTTTCCTTCCACGCTCTAGGTCTATGTGGCGGCTATAGTAGCGTTCTCTAGAACAACGCTCGGTCAGTCAATAGGAAGGAATGATTTAGTCCGCTTCCTTAGGGGGGCAAAGAGACTGAATCCTCCCAGACCTCCCTCAGTCCCCGTATGGGACCTTTCTACGGTGCTGGAAGCCATGAAGGGTGGACCATTCGAGCTTTTACAGACGATTGATCTGAAATACCTGTCTTTCAAGACTATGTTTCTGTTGGCTCTCGCTTCGGTGAAGTGCATAGGGGACTTGCACGCACTCTCTGTGGGCGTGACGTGCATGGAGTTTGGGCCTAATGACTCTAAAGTTATATTCAAACCTAAGCACGGTTATGTTCCAAAATCCCTCAACACACCGTTTAGGGCACAGGTCATCGCCCTGTCAGCCCTACCAGTCTCTGATGAGGAAAGAGACGCGGGCCTCCTCTGCCCAGTCAGGGCATTATGAGCTTATGTGTCTCGCTCGTCTGCTTTTAGGCAGACGGAGCAGCTCTTTGTTTCGTTCAGTGGGCGTTCTAAGGGACTAGCCGCGTCGAAACAGAGCCTATCCAGATGGATAGTTGACGCTATAGCGCTGGCATATGCTTCCAAGGGCATGCAATGCCCGTTGGGTGTCAGAGCACATTCCACGAGGGGCGTGGCCTCTTCGTGTGCCTGGTCGAGTGGGATTGCTTTGCAAGATATTTGTACGGCGGCGGGCTGGGCCTCCCCGTCTACATTTATAAGGTTTTACAACCTGGAGGTTCCCGCCTTACAGGCCAGGCTGCTGTCAGTCTAGTTAACCAGCATTGTCTGACCTGATGCTATCAGCTCGCAATGTTGAGTCTACTGAGCACAGCTCGATGGTCAGCAGTGAAAATAGTAGCACAAGATGTGCCTGGGCAAAATGTGTAAGACCCACATTTCCCCATCAGTTCAGGCCATACCCCCACCCTGTCTGTTTGATGAACTTGGCGTCTGAGCGACGCTACATTATGTGGAAGAGTGTGGCTTCGCCCCTCCGTCTTCCCGGACTCCCTGTGAGTTCCCTGGGTGATTGTGCACTAAATGAACCCCGGGTTTCGCCCTTGGGTCTTTGGTGTCAGATCTCAGCATGCACGGCGTTTTGCATTGGGTCCCCTAGCGTAAGATATCTTACGCAGTACGAGAGACCTCTCGTAAGAGAACGTACTCGGTTCTCTCTAGAGAGGGAACGAGTACTGCGTATCTTGCCGTGCATGCGCGCGCTCTGGTTGCTTCGATGATGAAAAACCAGATAATAGCTGTCTGCGAGCGGTATTTATAGGCCTAGGCCACACCTGTTTCGGCGGGACGTGACGCAGTGGGCGCGAAGCGCCCTCATTGGGTCTGACGTCACGCTAAGGCCTCGCTCGATAGGCTGCTGCAGTTGCTGCAGAACAGCCAATAGGTGCGCGAGCTGTCTCGCCTATGTCTGTATGCTGCTGCAACACGTTTTGCATTATTACAAAATTAAGGATAATTTTTGGCTTCAATATCTCGTGGAAAAGGATTTTCCCCTAGCATAAGATATCTTACGCAGTACTCGTTCCCTCTCTAGAGAGAACCGAGGTTACGTTAGTAACCGAGTACGTTTTACATTACATTTGTTTCTCATCACTTTATTGTGCACTTTTTGCACAGAAATTAGCATATTTTTAATGTGGACATTGAAAATGATGCATGTGTTTTTCCAAGGGTTAAAGTCATCGGTTAATTTCCACTTTGAAAAGATTTCTGGACATTTTACGCATATTTTCGGACCATGTTTTGATCCATATTCCTGTGAAATTGATTTATCTTTATTTTATTTTGTCATTATTCTTTTTTTAAAGAGATAAAAATGGTCCTTATCAACCTTGACATGGCAATAAAATTCTCATTATTTTGCCAGTTAAAATTTGGGCTGGTTTTTGTTGAAGTGGGCGGGTTTTGGTGAGCTTTTGGGCTGGAAATCTTCAACCTGATCTGGCAACACTGCTGCTGGGTTGTATTTTATATTTTTTTTCACTACAATATTAAATCAAATATTGCAGTATACTGTATTAAAATCTAAACACATTAATAATGTTTGTTTTAAGAATGTTATTTATATATTTTGCTTTGGTGCATCAGTAGGAAATATCAGATTTAGATTTCACAACATTGCAAATATTGTGATAGTCCAGTGAGAAAAATTCCCCCATTCAAAAGTTTGCATACTGTACATTGGATTCTTATTACTGTTTTTTCACCTGAATGATCCACAGCTGTGGGGTTTTTTTTTTTTACATCTTCAGAAGCTACAGAAGCATATTCTGTAGCTTCTAAAGGGCAGTAATACATTAAAAAAAATATATTTAGGCAAAATAATCTTCATTCTGTTCAAAAGTTTTGACCCATGGCTCTTAATGCATACGTTTTTTCTAATGAAGCATCGGTGAGTGTTTGAACCTTCTGTAATAGTTGAATATGAGTCCCTCAGTTGTCCTCATTGTGAAAAGATGGATTTCAAAATCATACAGTCATTGTTGGAAAGGGTTCAAATACACAAAAATGCTTAAAAACCAAAGAATTTGTGGGACTTCAAGAATTTTTCTCAAGAACAGCTGGCAGTTTAACTGTTCAGGACAAACATGGGACTCATGAACAACTATCACTAAAAAAAAAGATAATTCAGGTAACGACACAGTATTAAGAATCAAGTGTATGTAAACTTTTGAACAGTATTTTTTTTTTTTTTTAATTTAACCATTATTTTCTCTTGTGGACTATATGTAAACGTCTTTTATGTGAAGTCTATTCAGGTCAGTACTAAATAATTTTTTTTTTAAATAACATGCATTTTGTATGATCCCTCTTTTTTTGGTATAATAATTAACATTTTGCAGATTCTGCAAGGTGTATGTAAACTTTTGATCTCAACTGTACCATCATCCAGTCAGTCTGAGACTGCATGAAGAGACAGAAAGATTTGATACTAAAGTTTAAATCTATATAATATTTGGAACAACCTTAAAAAAATACTTTTTAAAAGTCTTTTCAAAGGCAAAGTGTGGTTACACCAACTGATTTATTTAATAGAAGTTTATTGATATATAAAAATCATTCATGCATTATTTGTGAAATAAGTCCTCTCTTGAACTACCGTTCAAAAGTTTGGTATCAGTACGATTTTTGAAAGCATTTAGTACTTTTATTCAGCAATGGACACATCAGATTGTTCAAAAGTGACAGTAAAGGCATTTATGATGTTACAAAAAAATCTATTTCAGATAATGCTATTTTTGGAATTTCTATTCTTCAAAAACTCCGGAAAAACATTGGTTTTGATAATTATCATCTAGCATATTACAATGATTTCTGAAGGATCATGTCACACGGAAATGGAGTAATGGCTTTTTGCCTTTAATTGAGCTTTGCACCACAGGGATAAATCATATTTGTAAACAATATTTTAAAATATTACTGTTTTACTATTTTTGATCAAATAAAAAGTGAAGATAAGAGAAAGCTTTCAAAAACAATGAAAACATCTTATAGACCCCAAACTCTCCATAGTACAGATTTTTTAATGCAGTTTTGTAGGGGTGGAAGGGGTGCTTGTGTGCTTACGTAGAGTTTTAAATGTGGGTGGGTTATTAGAAAGACAGATCTTGCTGGATTAACTTCCATGTCATGTTTCTTCATCACTGGAGTGTGTAATATTGTCCTCTTCTACTTTCCTTGTCTCTGATGCAGTTATAATGATAAAGGCACAGGGCTAATCAATGCTAAAATCACTGCATGAGTGTGTGTGTGTGTGTGTACGCGCAAGTCAGCTCAAAGAACAGCCTCCTGCTGTGCTGACAAATCTGATCTGCCTCAATTACAGAGCGGCAGATCTATCTTCACATGACCCACATAACGCATCACATTACACACACACTGGACGGGAGACACACACACACCGGGGTGGAAACATCTTTTATCTTCACCTTCCTTCACTCATAAGGCTCGGCTGATTTCTCTCTCTTTTTCATCCCTCGTTCCATTCCTCTCCTCAGAGTCATTTCTGCCACGCGGTATTGAAATAGATGACAAATTCAGTCTCTGTCAGGCAGCCTATGTACACCTGAGAGCCTTTCCACCGCTCTCACAGTATGTTTTTCAAAGTGGAAAATTTTCTCATAAAACTTCAGCTCTCTTCATCTGTCCCTTGATGCTCTCTCTCTCTCTCTCTCTTTCTCAGTCTGTCTCAGAGGTCTGTCGCAGCGCAGTTGAGCTACTGAGCTTTAGAGAAGCTATTAAATGTCCTTTTGTTCAAATTGATTAACAGGAAGGACACCATTAATTGAAAAATATGCACCAAATTAAAAGAAAGTGAGCGAGAGAAGGCAGATACGGGCCAAGAAAGCTAATAATCCATAAATATGGACGAACAGCACTGGAGCTATGAATCACTTCTGATTATTTATGTTCAAAACCCACGACCTGCGCAGAGGTCACTCGTAGATTACTGCGTTTAAAAGGATTATTTCTACCCCTCATAACCCTATTAGCTCCATATCACGGCTCAAAGACAATGTGGCCTGTTAGCCTAATTAAAACTAATTACTGATGAAAGCTTGATGTAAAGCAAAGCTGGGGCGACAATCTTGTCAACACAGCCTTGAGCTGTCTCTCTCTCTCTATCTCTCTCTCGGTGGAGGCCATCTGTTGGAGGTGATTAATCGAGATTACAGTGACCCTCGGTGTGGGACTCACTTGGGCCGTGGCGGTATCGCACTGCCTGGCTGCGCCGGGCTCTTCACGCTCCGCTTAATTCATGTCATTGGGCTCCAAAGATCAGCTCCTACAGGGAAGCTTGTAACCTCCTCCAGGAAGCGCGTCTGAGAAAAGGTCGGTAGCAGTACATCACTGCGCCTCATCTGACGTACGACCGCCGGAGCGCTTGGCTCAGAGGTAAACTCCCACACTGGCCTGTGAGTGGATTAGCATTTTAACTGAGGTGACTCTCTCAGTACAATGGCTTTTGGATCCTGTGTTCACCTCTGTAATTTTTGCCTGGAGCTGTTCGAAATGAATTATTGCTTCTGGCGGCCAGATTTCTTATGATGGGTATCCAGGACTTTAATGATTAAATGATTCACTGGAGTGAAGAACAGGTTTGTTCTTATTACACAATCGCCCAGAAAGTACAGGTCCTTCAATGACAAGACACTGGCCTATGTCAGAGGAAAGCTTAACATGGGTAGAGATTTTGCAAGTGGGACATGTTACTGGATCAACATATGAGGTGCGTTCGAGATGCACTACACTAGCCTGCCGCCGGCTGGCGAGAGCAGCCGCTTGCAGTCGGGGGAGGAGTAAAGAGACGGCAGTCAAGTCGGACACTTATAGAGGATGAAACTGTATTACATACAAAAAAAAGGAATAAAGAAAAAGAAGAAATGAAACTACATAAGATAAATAAATAAAAGAAAAACGTTTCCCTATCATTTATTCTATACAATCGTTTTGCTTTTTTTGTTGATCATATCAAGTATGTGAGTTACTTTAATGTAATGCAATATGACGTTTATTATTTGCATCTTGGTTTTGTAGTTAGCTATAGGACATTTTTCAAATATAAGCAGTTTATTCAGTGTAGTGAAGCCTCTCACAGCATCCATTAAAAAAAAACGGCCTCTGGTTGACCAGTTTTTTTTCCCCAAACTTTACTCTTATACAATAAGAATATATATTTACCATATCGCCTAATCTTCATTTTCATCAATAATGTTTTGTTTGAATATTAGATATTCGTTATAAAGATGGATTCCATACAGGAACTTATTTAAGAAAAAAACACGCAGCACACGTCGTGCTTGTCGTCACATAATCTGACCAATGAGAATAAAGTGTGTCGTCATCAAGGCTTTCGCAGCCGATTTTAAGCAGCTGCAGCGCCTGACCTCTGCGACTGGTCTCGTTTTGCTCTCACGGTACTTTGATGGCACACGTGATCGAAAGGCGGCTGCAGCGCCGATCAAAGTCGGACAAATGATCTTACCAGAATGCATTGTTTTGTAAGGCGGCAGCCGATTTCTTGCGGCGCCGCATGAAGTCGAACGCACCTATGATCTTCCTTAAAAATGAGAAGAAAATAATCGGTTGAGATGAATGTCAATCACAATCAAGTCAAGCCCTAAAATCTGATTGGTTGATAGGAATGTAGATCCAGATAGATAGATAGATGGAATGTAGTTTTAAGATTTTTTAAGGTGAGAATGCATATTTGAAATCTAAACAAGTACATTCTTGCCTAAAAAACTCATAACTCTTATAAGTTATAACTGCATTCCATGACACACACAAAAAAAAAAATTATATATAAAATTATAGTTGATTTGGGCATCTACCGTGACACTTGCTGTGAGAAATACCACAAGCAGAGTGATACAAATGGTGAAACACCTCTCAGCCAATCAGATTGGAGAACCAGAAAAAACTGTCATATAGTTGAGGTCATAAATGTACATACATCTTGCAGAAACTGCAAAATGTAAATTATTTTACCAAAATAAGAGGGATCATACAAAATGAATGTTATTTTTTATTTAGTGCTGACCTGAATAGGATATTTCACATAGAAGACATTTACATATAGTCCACAAAGAGAAAACTTTTTGAATTTGAAGATCAGGGTAAATTTAATTTATTTTGTCTTCTGAGAAACATGTAACTATCTTCTGTAGCTTCTAAAGGGCAGTACTAAATGGAAAAAAATATATACGATATTAAGGCAAAATAAGAAAAAATGACTAAATGTTCAAAAGTTTTCACCCCCGGCTCTTATTGCATAGTTTTTCCTTGTGGAGAATCAAGTATCGTTTAAACCTACTGAAATAGTTGCATATGAGTCCCTTAGTTGTCTTCAGTGTGAAAAAGGTTGATCTCAAAATCATTTAGTCATTGTTGGAAAGGGTTCAAATACACAAAAATGCTGAAAAACCAAAGAACAGCATGCAGTTTAACTGTTCAGGACAAACAAGGGACAAAAAAAAAAAAAAAAAAAAAACAGCTGTGGATCATTCAGGTAACAACACAGTAAGAATCAAGTGTATGTAAACTTTTGAATGGAGTTTATTGTATTAATTCAACTATTATTTTCTCTTGTGGACTACATGTAAAAATCTTTTATGTGAAATATCTTATTCAGGTCAGTTCTAAATAAAAAATAACATGCATTTTGTATGATACCTCTTATTTTTCCAAAATAATTAACATTTTGCATATTCTGCAAGGTGTATGCAAACTTACGACCTCAACTGTATATATACAATATTCTATATGTATAAAATATTCCATACGTTGGCTTTTCAGATTAATGTTTTAGAATGTCATTGCTTCCTTTGAATCTTTTGTTTGATACTCAAGAGTTATACAATGCTTCTCTGCTGATGCCAAAACTATGTTAAGAAAAACCATATCCTTTGGATTAAAAGTTCCAAGCAGAAACAGAAACTAATTAAATGAGATATTTCACGTATAAAGTACCTTTACCTAGCTCTACCAAGAATTCTCTATAGATTATGCAACAATATGAAAGAAAGAATACATACATTAAAAATCCTTCAAATACAATATATATATATATATATATATATATAGTATCATACTGTACTAATAACATTATATACGCTTTCGGTCTCACTAAGCCAACTTATACAGACAGCACACAGCTTCTCCTGCTTCCCCACCATCTCTGCAGGCTGTATCGACTGACCTCAACATCACTACACAGTTGGATTTGAGAACACTAATGCCAGACAAATCAGCCAGAAAACTGTGAGGAGTGTTAAGACAGCGAATTCACTACTTAAACAGACACCTTAAAAGAATAGTTCACTCACAATGATGAAAATCCTGCTGAACTTCCCTTTTTAGAAAAGTGAGAGAAGACAGGGTTATCAAATGAAGGTGGATCTGTGGGCATAATGTTTAGTGTTATTGACAGTTGATAGCTAAAGTAGTGTTCAGGTGGAAAAGCAGCCCTGTCTGAGCAGTAATGCAGCTGTCTGATTTCCTCTTTAATGTGCTGATTCATGAAATGAACAGCAACAGAACAGCATTTATCAAAGGATTGAAAACCCATGAAAGGACGTGGAGTGGAGTTTAATTAGATGTTTGCCTGGGAGGCAGAGGTAACGGCTGGAAGTCATCCAGCTACAACACCCTTTTAACTCAAAAGTTCAGCTTTGCTTTGAATTTGATCATGAATACATATATCAGGCATATATGTGGTATGGACACCACATTACAGAGCATCAAAACAAGTTAATATTTCATGATTTGAGTAGTTGAGACTTCGTTTTCTATGAAAAGTGACACAACACAAAGCTTAGTGCAATTTTATATTGTAGTGAATTACGTATTCATGATATCAACCATATTCTCAAAACTATCGTTTTCAGTTACTTCAAAGTTAATATTTTGATCGCTGACAGTTTATTCACCACATCCACCATCAAATAACAGTGACATTTATATTTTATTTGGTACAGTAATTGCTCTGCAGTAAAGCCATTCAAACCAGTTCAATTTTTGCGGATGATATTCTTTTGTTATATGCCTGCGATAATTATGAATGAAACATGACGTCATTATTGTCTATCAAACAGTGATAGACCACCTCGAGGAATAAAGGTGAATTGCACTTGTATTGAATTGTAATAGTATTAAGTCATCAGATATCTGATATTTTTGCGCATGAAAAATATACTTACACTATTACACACCTCGGATCTCTAGCGACCTTTTTACCAAAAATAAATCAGAAAACAGATATTCTTTTATATTTTATATACATACAGTCAAGCCCAAAATTATTCATACCCCTAGCAAATTCTGACTTAATGTTACTTTTATTCAACCAGAAAGTTTTTTTTTTTTTTTTGACCGGGAATGACACAGGCTTCTCCCAAAAGATAATAAGATGATGTACAAGAGGCATCATTGTGGAAAAAAATATTTCTCAGCTTTTATTTACATTTGAACAAAAAGTGGCATGTTCAAAATTGTTCATACCCTTTGCAAACTGTCACAGTCTATGGGAAAATCCAAAGTTCTATACCATTCCAAATAGTCCAAGCTGTTCTAAAGCATCCTAATTACCCTGATTCATTGGAAACAGCTGTTTTAATCAACTCAACAGGTGAAAAACAGAAGTTCTCTGCTGTTTGCATTGCATTGTGGCTGCTTACAAGTCAGGAAAGGGCTATAAGACGATATCTAAATGTTTTAAAGTTCCAGTAGCTACAGTGCAAAGTATTATTAAAAAATATAAGACATTCTGCACTGTGAAAAATCTCAGAGGATGGCCAGGAGGATAGTGAGAGAGGTAAAAAAGAATCCAAGGATCACCACCAAGACCATCCTGATGAATCTGGGCTCTGCTGGTGGTAACATCTCAAGGCAGACAGTCCAACGGACACTGCACACCGCTGGGTTCCACAGACACAGACCAAGGAGGACACCACTTCTCCAGATAAGGCACACAAAAGCCTGCTTGGCCTTTGCAAATGCTCATGTGGACAAAGAAGAAGACTTCTGGTCTTTTAATTTAATCATTTAATTTTAATTGTTTAATTGTTTGGCCACAATGATGTAGCCTCCATTTGGCGTAAAAAAGGAGAAGAACACCATCCCCACTGTCAAACATGGTGGTGGGAACCTAATGTTTTGGGGGTGTTTTTCAGGCGGTGGATCAGGGAACCTAATCACAATATTACCATGAAAAAGGAGCAATACATCAAAATTCTCAACAACAACATCAGGCAGTCTGCAGAGAAACTTGGCCTTGGGCACCAGTGGACATTTCAGCACGACAATGACCCAAAACACACAGCAAAAGTGGTAAAGAGATGGTTAGCAGACAAAACATTAACATTTTGCAGTGGCCCAGCCAGAGTCCTGACTTAAATCCAATTGAGAATCTGTGGAGTGAGCTAAAGATCAGGGTGATGGCAAGGAGACCCTCCAACCTGAAAGAGTAGGAGCTCATCGTTAAAGATGAATGGGCAAAAATACCAGTGGAGACATGCAAAAAGCTGGTCAGCAATTATAGGAAGGGTTTGATTGCTGTAATAGCCAATAAAGGCTTTTCTATTGCTTATTGAGAAGGGTATTAATAATTTTGGACATGCCATTTTTTGTTCAAATGTAAATAAAAGCTGAGAAATATTTTTTTTTCCACAATGATGCTTCTTGTACATCGTCTTATTATCTTTTGGGAGAACCCTGTGTCGTTTCCGGTCAAAAAAAAAAAACTGGTTGAATAAAAGTGACTTTAAGTCAGAATTTGCCAGGGGTATGAATAATTTTGGGCTTGACTGTATATTTTTTGTTATATTGTTTATAATGAATAGATTGAGGAATACTAAGAAAGTTGACGTCAGATTAAAAAAAAAAATGAAGGAAGGAGAGGGTAGTGAATGACGTCCCGGGTCGCTAAAGACTCAAGGTGTGCATTTAAGGGTTAAAAAAGACATATTGATTCATCAAAATGAAGATTGTTTAAAATTGATGAATTGATATTGTCAACCGAGGCCTAATTAGTATGGTTAACTAATTTACTTGCTAATTTAGGACAGTGAATTGCATACAAAGTAATGCATTAATGCAAGATTTATGCAAATGAACACTCAACCATACATAATTCCATGAAATGTAACTTTCCCACCTCCAAGACCAGTTTTGTTTGCCATAATAATCTTTGAAACAATGCAAAAGTCACTTTTAATCAATTTAATCCATTCTTGCAGAATTTAGTACAAGTAATTATATAAAATATAATGCATTGTGACAAGTTTAACACAAATTAAGTTTCCCCCATTGACAGCAATTTCATCTGCTGCTTAATGTGTGGGCTTTTATCAGCAAATACTGTATAAATAATCATATTATGTAATCATATCTTAAAATAATTGGAAGAACATCTTTAATTGAACAGTCCTACTAGCCTATTTACATATAAAATGCTACCATCAAGACCTCAGCTCAACTCAAGCGATTTAGCACATGAAAAACCAGCAAACAGAGCGCGTATGTCTCTTCAGCATCCAAAACACAAAAATTGAGAGAAATCCTTCTGCCTTGTCATGCATGACTCCCTGAGCTCCTCCACTTGAGACCTCGTCTGGAGCTAAGCGATAGCCAAACCACTCACTCTGCCCTAAAGAGTGTGGAGCAAGAGCCTCGTCCTCGCCAAAACTCTCCCGTTAGACCTCAAATACCACAACCACGTGCCAGACAATTACGGGGTGAACCAACAAGCAGCAAGTGGCACAGGAACCTTGTATAGCAGAGCCAAATCCTCTGCCAAATGATTAGCGAGGGGACAGTGAAGTGTGACAGCAAGCACTACAGCATTGAATCCCAGCTGTTGAAGACTTTTAAAGTCCCTCAGATGGCCAAACAAAGTCTCAGATGAGAGGGCACAGGAGGCTGATTAATTAATACACCATCACAGGTGTTGTATTTCACTAACACCTTATCAAAAATGCAAATTTCAGGCATCATATGTTGGATTACCTATAAATGAGATGTTGATTACTTAGATGATGTTAAATTATTACGCAACCTTATGGACAACTTTTGGAGACAGATAATTCATAAAGAATCATGTGACTGCAGCAAATTGATTGCAGTATTGCATGGACAAATGGACAAAAGGCATTATTGATTTCAGAAATGTAGGAAGTTTGTGTCAAGAGAGATGTAAATTGATCTTCAGTATTTAGACAGATGTAAACATTTTAACATATTACAGCTCTCTTAACCTTTAAGTGAGAGTTTAAGTGACATTTCTAATTGCTATGTATTTATTACATTGTCACTATCATTAACAGGCCCGTTCATGTTTGTTTGATCCCAGTTGGAGACTGCATTTTCGCATTGATTTCTCTTTATGATGTATAATTATTACACAAGAATTAGCTAGAAAGGAGGTAATGATTGATGATGTATTCATATGCGCGCACACACACACACACACACACACACACACACACACACACACACACACACACACACACACACACACACACACAAATGATCTACAAAATCATTTAAAGTGACTCAAATAACATTCTTTGAAAATTGAATATTTCGAGCCAATTCAATCCAAGCATAATTACAATAAAATAATGACATTTAGTTATTCTGGAACTCCTTAATAGCACATATCTAAAGAAATAGCAAAGCAACCTCTGAATACTCCTTGACACAGTCAAGGCTACATGGTGTTCTTAATCACAGAAAAAGAATGAAGTATCACATAAATAAGCACATTGCCTTCCTGCAATCTGTCCTTAATACTGTTTCCGTTCTGCACTGATTGTTCTGATTAATAATGATTATAACAGATGAATGTTACACTTTTTAAATTTACACTGGTTGTTGGGTATTGGTGAGTTATTAAATGTGAACTTAAAATAGATGTGATTTAATAAGAGCCTTAGATTGGATAATTTCTGTAAATGAATTCTTAATTATGGTTAATTTAGATTTAAGACTAAATGCATAACTTTTAATAAACCAGCATAAAAGACTAGACCACCTAAAAACATGCAATTACTGTGTTTTGTTAAAGTTTCATTTTTCGATTAATCAAGCACAATTCACTAGTCAAAAAATTCATTTGCCACATGAGAAGTGTTCACACCTGTTTTTATTTCTCCTGGTGAAGTCAAAAAATAATGAATAGTAAGTTGAAGTCTACACTCACTAGAACAAGTACAGGGGTGGTACACTTTTTAAAGGGCACATCTTTGTAACTTATTTACCCCTGAAGTGTACATACAGTCGTGGCCAAAAGTTTTGAGAATGACACAAATATTAGTTTTCACAAAGTTTGCTGCTCAACTGCTTGTAGATATTTGTTTCAGTTGTTTCTGTGATGTACTGAAATATAATTACAAGCACTTCATACGTTTCAAAGGCTTTTATCGACAATTACATGACATTTATGCAAAGAGTCAGTATTTGCAGTGTTGGCCCTTCTTTTTCAGGACCTCTGCAATTCGACTGGGCATGCTCTCAATCAACTTCTGGGCCAAATCCTGACGGATAGCAACCCATTCTTTCATAATCACTTCTTGGAGTTTGTCAGAATTAGTGGGTTTTTGTTTGTCCACCCGCCTCTTGAGGATTGACCACAAGTTTTAAGATCTGGGGAGTTTCCAGGCCATGGACCAAAAATGTCAACGTTTTGGTCCCCGAGCCACTTAGTTATCACAGTGCTCCATCGTGCTGGAAAATGCATTGTTCTTCACCAAACTGTTGTTGGATTGTTGGAAGAAGTTGCTGTTGGAGGGTGTTTTGGTACCATTCTTTATTCATGGCTGTGTTTTTGGGCAAAATTGTGAGTGAGCCCACTCCGTTGGATGAGAAGCAATCCCACACATGAATGATCTCAGGATGCTTTACTGTTGGCATGACACAGGACTGATGGTAGCGCTCACCTTTTCTTCTCCGGACAAGCCTTTTCCAGATGTCCCAAACAATCGGAAAGAGGCTTCATCGGAGAATATGACTTTGCCCCAGTCCTCAGCAGTCCATTCGCCATACTTTTTGCAGAAGATCAATCTGTCCCTGATGTTTCTTTTGGAGAGAAGTGGCTTCTTTGCTGCCCTTCTTGACACCAGGCCATCTTCCAAAAATCTTGGCCTCACTGTGCGTGCAGATGCGCTCACACCTGCCTGCTGCCATTCCTGAGCAAGCTCTGCACTGGTGGCACTCCGATCCCGCAGCCGAATCCTCTTTAGGAGACGATCCTGGCGCTTGCTGGACTTTCTTGGACGCCCTGAAGCCTTCTTAACAATGCAGTGGAAAGTTTTTTTCGGGATTAAGTTAATTTTCATGGCAAAGAAGGACTATGCAATTCATCTGATCACTCTTCATAACATTCTGGAGTATATGCAAATTGCTATTATAAAAACTTAAGCAGCAACTTTTCCAATTTCCAATATTTATGTAATTCTCAAAACTTTTGGCCACAACTTTATTAAAGGATTAGTTAACTTCTTAATACAAATTTTCTGATTAATAAACAAAATAAAAATACCCCCATGGCATCCAAGGTGTTCATGTCTTTCTTTCTTCAGTCGAAAAGAAATGAAGGTTTTTGAGGGAAACATTCCAAGATTTTTCTCCATATAGTGGACTTCAATGAGGATCAGCGAGATGAAGGTCTAAATTGCAGTTTCAATGGAGCTTCAAAGGGCTCTACACGTTCCCAGCCAAGAAATAAGGGTCTTATCTAGTAAAATGATTTCTAAATAAAAAATTATTTTTAAATTTTATTTTTCTTAAAAAAAAAAAAAAAAATCTATACTTTTTTACCACAAATGCTCATCTTGCACTAGCTCTGTGTACATGACTTTGAGCATTACATAATCATGTTGAAAAGGTCATGCGTGATGAAGCGACAGTGGTGGACAGTAACAAAGTAGTTTTACTTCTTTACTGTGCTTCAGTACATTTTTCAAGTGTCTGTACTTTACTGGAGCAGTTTTATTTTGAGTAACTTTTACTTCACTACATTTCAAAGCATAAGATCATACTTTTTACTTCACTACATTTCATAAAACATATTGTTTCTTTTCAACTAAAGAAAGAAAGTCATGAACATCTTGGATGACATAGCGATGAAAAATCAGGAAATTTTAATCTCTTTCCCCACCATTTATGACATTTTCTGTAACTGACAACAAAACTCTTCCTCGCTATTAACGGTTATGACAGCAATCCGTGTTTTCACTGTTATATGGTAGGTGGTACTATTATGGATCTTCTGAAATGGTCTTCCAGATCCAAAAAAAGAAGAAGATCTGTGCAAACCAGACGGAGTTGACAGAAGTTGTTTACGCACAAGTAAGCTGATATGATCATCAAATGACCACCAACAGCATATAACAGCTAATGTTGCCAAGAAAATTGTTCATACCCATGAAGGGGTAAAAAGATTTGGAGGGTGATGATGGACTTGAACTCTGATAATTCATGTTTTGATCATCATTCTGAACCTGATCCAGACAAAGTCTTGGACACAAATGCAATTTTCTCAGCTTTTTTTAAAAATGTTTATTACAAACATTCAAGTGTTAATAAAAATAGAATGAATTACCTAGAAACCACCATATATCTTTAGATATATATTCTCTGTTTACACATTTATACAGGAAAATATTCTGGGGATCAAGATTTGTAAAGATGATCAAATGTACTGATGGCTGGTGACTTAAAAATAATACACTGGCAGGGGAAAAGTTAAAGGGATAGTTCACTCAAAAAATAAAAATTCTCTCATTAATTACTCACCCTAATGTCATTACAAACCCATTAGACCTTAATTCATCTTCAGAATACAAATTAGGATATTTTTGATGAAATCGTCTCAGGTTACGTATGTAACCTTAGTTCCCTGAGGACAGGGAACGAGACGCTGCGTCTCAGGGCCATGCCTCGGGCCCTGCACAGACCTCCGTCCGACAAAAAGATGGTGTTGTGCTCTCAGGCACCTGCTTTTATACTAGCAGGCGCCTGTTGATGATGTCATAGGCTGGCGCCGGACAGTGTCAAGTTCACTGTCGTTGTTCTATACCTTGTTTCAGAACCGGTCATGCTGAAGGCAGTTCCCATAGTGTCCTGAACCAGGACGCAGCGTAGAGTTCCCTCCGGAAGGGAACTAAGTGTTTTCTCAACCCTGAATAGACAGCAATGCAGCTACCACGTTCAAGGCCCAGAAAGGTAGTAAGGACATCGGAAGAAATAGTTCATGTGACATCAGTGGTTCAACTGTAATTTTATAAAGCTATGAGAATACCTTTTGTATTCATATTTGCATATCTTAATTTGTATTCCAAAGATGAACAAAGGTCTTATGGTTTTGTAACGACACGAAAGTGAGTAATTAATGATAGAATTTTCTTTTTTGGGTAAACTATCTCTTTAATGTTAGGCACCTATTTGTGCCTTTTAAAATGATACTCCCTCAGTGAGAACCATTGTGCCATTTTTTGTAGAGTGTAGAATGCAAATTATTTAAGCTTATCAAAAAATAATTGTAGCTGTAATTTTTTAATATTTGATTCTGGTCACTAGTGTCTTAAAGATTTTTACTAGACCATTGCTTTTTAAAACACAAGATTATGCTAAATCAAAAATTGGTCATGACAACCAAGACGGTTCATTTTACATTATATCAAAGTCGCCTAAAAAGCATGACCGCCTGCCTCTTTTATCTGCCCTTCCCAGAACTCCCCTAAAGAGACCCAGTGCCTTCCTGAGAGACCCGCAAAATGACGATGTTCTCACCATAGCCAGCGGCACGATGCCAACTAGGTCTTTCTGTGCCAGGTGAATGTTCGTCTCGGTTTCCTCATTTCCGGCCCTGATGCCTGGGTATTCCACCGCCCAGGAAATGGACCTGCTGCCTACGGTGCTTCCCACTCCATCCACCTCCAGATCCACCTGAACCACCCTCTGCCAGCCTGGCTCCACACTGAAGAAAGAAAAAGAGAGACACCAATAAGTGGTTTGAAACTGACAGTTCTCTAATAAACCATGGTGCGATGTTGGAGAGAGGACACAAGGTCAAAAACCATGCTGAGAATTTTCTAATTTTTCTGTTTTTAATATTTAAAAACAGTGCACCTGCCAGAACATTGCACCTGCGACCACATAGAGAGAGTTGAAAATAACAGATCGTGTGATGTAACAAGCCTCCAGAGGAAGCAAGTTTGAAGCCACGTCAAGTCACTTAGAGTTTACCATCATGAGTCGATCGAGGAACAAGGAGATGCGCAAGTGAGAAGCATCACAAAAAAGCTGCTGAGTGCAATGACACAGCTCTCAGCGATTACCACACCGCAACATTAAAAGAAGGATAGTGAGGAGAAACCCAACAGAGGGGAAAAGTAAGGCAGGAGGTATAAGAAAGGAAGTGATATGGAGAGACAGGGAACAGATGGAGGTAGACACATACAGAGACTGCAACTGACAGGAACAGAAGAAAGAACGAGAGAGAAGGAGAGACACAGACAGAGAGAGAGAGAGAGAGAGAGAGCAAGAAAAAGAAACAAAGAAACAGAAACTTCATTTTCTGCCTGAGGTGGTGATCACCTTGCCTCAAATTGCATGCAGAGTTGAAGAACAACAACACCGTTTCTAATGTTTTTCTTGGCTTTACATCAGTGACTCCTGAACTTTTCAAGCAAATGGCCGGGACAGATCCAGATACAAGAAACTTCTCTGAAATGTTAGTTTACCAAGTTACAAGCTACTATTAACTGAAAGTAGTTTGAGTTGAGCTACTGCTCTGAAAAAGTAAAGATTCGCAACAAGCTACAAAAAATTGCTACATTGAGAAAATGAAAAAAAGCAATATATTTCCATTTGAAAACAACTAACAACAAATCCAATTCTGTGACAGTAAATAAATAAATAAATAAATAAAAATGGCTTCTGAAAGCTGCAAATTAGGCCAACTGTTTCCACTAATGTTATTTTCTAGTGAGAAATTTGTATTGTTGTAATTACACATTTGATTAGTTGTCACCAAAGTTCTCTCTGTTTTGTTCTGGATCATTAAACTAATACACTGTCTCAGAAGTCTGTCTTTAATCAGTTTCGCCTTCGCCTACAAAGCCTGATAAGGAAGTGAGGCAACAAGTCAGCTTAAGCTTTCGGACACAGACTATAATTCAGGTTTTTTTTCCCACCTGAAACAGAACAGTAAGAGGTTTTGAATGAATGAACAATCCCAATTAGACTGACAGTATCAAAACTGAAGATTTAAAAAAAAGTAATTTTTTTCTAAATAACAGCAACAACAAAAAATATTTTTTACATAACTGAGTTAAAACATAGCTCAAAAACTGTACAGGGACTGAACTGATTTTGAAATTTGAAAATGAATGGGAATTTCCAATGAAAGAGAGGGGAGCATCTGCAAGAATCAAGCTTTTCTATGAGAGAGATGACTCTCTGAATGAACTCACTAGAATGAATAAGATTTTTCAATGCTATACAAGGACAGTGTGACTTTCCAATGCTACAAATGAGAGAATTGACTAGAATTTTTTTTTTCTGTTATATAAATGAGATGACTGTTTGAATTAAGGGATTCACTGGAATAAGTCATATTTTCCATTGATACCCATAAGGGACAGAACCTTCTGAGTAAACAGATTTTTTAGAATGAGTCCGATTTTCTAAAGCTACATCCGAACCAACCCATTCACTACTAAGGATCAATTTCCAGTGCTACGTATAAGGAACAGAACCATTTGAATGAACAAATTCACTACAGTGAGTCAGACTTTCCAATGCTACATCTGAACCAACTGATTCACTACCACAAATCACTTTCCAATGCTACATATTAGGGTCAGGACCACCTGAACGAACCAGCTCACTACAATGAGTCAGACATTCCAACTGTGTAAGTGAATGAACTTGCTAGAATGAATCATTTTCTTTATTTATGTTTTTAAATGTTACATATATGAAAGCACTGTCTGAATGAAGGGATTCACTAGAATGAGTCCGATTTTCTGATGATACACAGAACTATCTGAACGAACCAATTCACTAAAGTGAGTCAGACTTTCCAATGCTACATCTGAAACGACTAATTCACTGCAATGAAACAGACTTTCCAATGCTATGTATGTGGGACAAAACTATCCAAATGAAGCAAGTCACTACAATGAATCAGATTTTCCACTGCTAAATATGAGGAACAACACTATCTGAACGAACTGATTTACTACAGTGAGTTAGACTTTACAATACTACATCTAAACCAACTGAATCACTACAATGAATCAGACTTCCCAATGCTATATATATATATATATATGTGTGTGTGTGTGTGTGTGGGGGGGGGGGGGGGGGGCAGAACTATCTGAATGAATCTCAGCTACATCTCAGCTAACAAATTCCTACAATGAATCAGGCATTCCAGTGCTAAATATGACAGACAAACTCTCTGAACTTCCCAATTCACTACAATGCGTCATAATTTTTAATGCTACATATGAGGGATAAACCCATCTGAACAAGCAGATTCACTACAACCAATCAGACTGTTCAAATTAATGAACTTGCTAGAATGGATCATTTTATTTATTTATGTCTTTAACCCACTAAACATTGGACGTCGGATAGACGTGCAGATCATGTTTATATTGGGTCCGTCAGTCCATGACCAATTCTGGACATCTATTCGACGTCCAAACTAGGTCCACTATTTGGACGTCCAACCATGACCCAACTTGGACGTCATTTTGACGTTCAACATTTGACCTAATCTGGCTTATTTTTTTGGACGTCATTTGGACGTCTATGGCATTTGTGATATACACATTGGACGTCGGATAGACGTGCAGATCATGTCTATATTGGGTCCGTCGGTTGGACCAATTCTGGACATCTATTCAACGTCCAAACTAGGTCCACTATTTGGACGTCTATCCATGACCCAACTTGGACGTCATTTTGACGTTCAACATTTGATCTGGGTTTTTTTGGACGTCATTTGGACGTCTATGGCAGTTGCAGTAAATGTGTTTTACAAAATAGAACCTATTAACATGATTATACATATGAATACAGATTATTTATAAACAAACAAGATTTATTATCTGTATGACTATTTATTTATTTGGTAGTCCATATGTTTTTTTTTTTGTTTTTTTTTACATTTTCCTGTTTTCCTTTAACAGTTTTTATTTTATTTAAAGTAGCCTATAATCAAGTTATTTATTTTTTTATGTTATATATAACGGAGGCCATCTAGTAAGTGCTGTGTAGGTAAACCTCACTTCCTGATCCCAAGAGATGCACTAGCCTCCTAGTGAACGCGTCCGCCTCCCGTGCCGGAGACCCGGGTTCGAGACCTGCGCAGAGTGGGTGCGGTAGGACCTGTGCGTGAGGGGTTACATATACTGTGTATATATATATATATATATATATATATATATATATATAAATTTATATATTTTATATAAAAAAAATCACGTTTGGACCACTTTTGGAGTAGCCCTTACATGGAAGTCCCACCAACGTCAACATTAGACGTGCGGTAGACGTCGAAAAAAGACGTCGCCTGGCGTTACAAAACAACCCCATCAATGGACGGAAATTGGACGTCCAAAAATGACATGGAAAAGACGTCACTACGACATCACATTGCGCAGTGGGAAATGTTACATACAGAGAGCACTGTCTGAATGAAGGGATTCACAAGAATGAGTCAGATCTTCTGATGATATACATAAGAGACAGAACGATCTGAACGAACCAATTCACTACATTGAGTCAGATTTTCTAATCTGAACCAACATATTCAGTACAGTGACCTTCCAATGCTACATATAAGGTAAATACCTGAATGCAGGGGCGTTGCTAGACCCTTTTTACTGGGGCACGTGCCAACTGATTCACTACCTAATATGCTGTGCCCCAGTAAAATCTCAAATTTGAGTTATAATTTACATTGATAATCCCAAAATAAAGACATTAAACTACATGCAACAACTAAATTAACGAGTAATGGGGGCCTGTGCCCCAGTAGAGCTTCAGCTCTAGCAACTCCCCTGCCTGAATGAACCGTTTGACTACAATAAATCAGACGTTCCAATGCTAAACATGAGGGCAAAACCACCTGAACAATCTGATTCACTACAATGAGTCAGATGTTCCAAATCTAAACCGAGATATTCACTAATATCTTAAATCTTAAATCTTAAAAAAATAATAATTCAGACTATCCAATGATAAATATGAGGGACAAAACCATCTGAACAATTAATTTAATTCTGAACAGTTAATTTACATTTTTGTACACAAAGCACAGTTTTGAGAAAACAAGTGATGGCAGGCTGTAGATCTATTCTTTTTTTAGTACGAAGAAATAGGGACACATGAACAACAGAAGTATCTACATTCTCAGAGCGCATATAAGTTTCTCGATTACACATTTACAGAAAGAGCGAAAATGAAAACAGCACCCCAAATCTAGTTTCATTACGACAACTCTATCTCTTGAGAGCATCTTTCATACAAATTATCATCCTTCCCTCGAACAGCAAGAGAGTCAGACACTGAGTATGAAAAGAAACATCCCAGTTGTGAATCAACAACCCAATTTTCCTGACAAAACAGAGGTGTGCTGAATGGCAAATGAAAATGGAGAAAACGCTTTTCATTTCAGGAACACTGACACCGCTCGTTTCACTGTCCCATGGCACACACGTCCTCGAAATTTCACAACAGCCTGTCAAAACAGATGCCGAGTTGTTCTGAGGACCAACACAATTGGAAAGTCAGAATCGGAGGCCCAGAGAAGAGAACAGAAAAATGCTTATGCACTTAGTGTTGTAAATGAATACTTGACTGGTTTTCTATTGTCTTGGAAATCATCACTAGTTACTTTTGATTACTGTATAATGAGGATTTGAATAGATTTTTGGTTTGTTTGTTTGTTTGTTTTTGTAAGTTAAAAACAAAATGTAGTGCAGTTTAGTGAGTTATGCCTTAAAGACAACTTTCACACTGCATTGAAAAGTAGTACTGTTACACTTAAACATTTCATGTCCCTATAACACTAGGTTGATTTCACATATTGCAAAAAACAGCATATGAATCATCATAAACAGTGAGTATCCTTCAGCAAATTTTGCAGTGTCCCTCTCCCTTTGAAGTCCATGTGCAGGAATACAGTTCATGTGCGAGAGGGAGCCAGAAAAAATTAGAGAGAGGAAGACAGAATGTGTCTTTGGGGATTTGCAGAGATATGAAAGCTGCTCCGGCAGGTACAGCAGCAGGAAAGGGACGACAGAATAGAGGGTGACAGCAGTCTTTCGGGAGCGACAGCAAAGGAGCGATAGTGAGCCAGAAGAGAAGAGAGAGAATAAAAAGAGAGATTGGCACTGAGTACATTTAAAACCGTCCCAGAACTCTGGCAGTTTTGCTTTTCTTGGGGAGGAAAAAAATAAATTATTAAAAGAATTGGCGTGAGAAAAAAGCTATTGGAAATGCAAGTGTGACAGAAAATATTGCAGGACTATTTGTAGTCATACAATACTTTGTGTCAGACTTATTATAGACGAGAGAAGATCTGGTCAAAAGTCACAAATAATAGAAGAAGACGAATGAAAGGAAGGAAAACAAATGTAAGGAGCAAAATAGAAAGTTCGATTCTATTTTGATCAACATTTACACACACACACTTAGAATACAAATAACATTTTTTCTAACAAATTACTGTAGACAAAGTGAACCAGTCTTCCATTGGCTGGACAAAGACATAAAAACAAACTTAATTTATAATGGAAATCTATGGGGGAAAGTAATACATCAAATGCATTCAACTGATCAAGCTGATCAAAAATGACAGTAAAGACATTTAGAATGTTACAAAAATTTTATATTTCACATAAATGCTGTTCTTTTGAACTTTTATCCATCAAATAATCCTGAAAAAAGGTAATAAGCATTCATTCTTTTTTCAGTCAAAAAGAAATTAGGGTTTTTGAGGGAAACATTCCTGGATTTTTCTCCATATAGCGGACTTTAATGGTGGCCAACTGGTTGAAGGTCCAAATTGCAGTTTCAATGCAGCTTCAAAGGGCTCTACACTATCCCTCCCAAGGAATAAGGGTCTTATCTAGCGAAATAATCTGTCATTTTCTAAAAAAAATAAACAAATCTATACTTTTTAACCACAAATGCTCGTCATGCACTAGCTCTGCGATGCGCATCTACAGCATCTTCTCCAACTTCAAAATCAGCCACAATCATTGTTTTACCTTTTTTTTTTTGTAATTGGTTTTTGACTTTCTTTGCACATTTGCTTTGTAAACACTGGGTCGGTACTTCTGCCTACATCACACGTGACCTTTCCAGCATGATTACATCATGCGTGAAGTCTAGCTAGTGCAAGGCAAGCATTTGCATTTTTTTGGAAATGACCAATTGTTTCATTAGATAAGACACTTATTCCTCGGCTGGGATCATTTAGAGCCTTTTGAAGCTGCATTGAAACTGCAATTTGGACTTTCAATCCGTTTGAAGAGACTGGGCAAAAATGGCCTGCATGGCAGAGCTCCAAGCCGAAAACCGCTGCTGAGCAAAAAGAACATAAAGGCTCGTCTCAGTTTTGTCAGAACACATCTTGATGATCCCCAAGACTTTTGGGAAAATACTCTGTGGACTGACGAGACAAAAGTTGAACTTTTTGGAAGGTGTGTGTCCCATTACATCTGGCGTAAAAGTAACACAGCATTTCAGAAAAAAAAACAACAACATCATACCAACAGTAAAATATGGTGGTGGTAGTGTGATGGTCTGGGGCTGATTTGCTGCTTCTGGACCTGAAAGACTTGCTGTGATAAATGGAACCATAAATGCAACACATTCTGCTGTCTACCAAAAAATTCTGAAGGACAATGTCCGGCCATCTGTTTGTGACCTCAAGCTGAAGCAAACTTTGGTTCTGCAGCAGGACAATGATCCAAAACACACCAGCAAATCCACTGCAATGGCTAAAGAAAAACAAAATGAATATTTTGGAGTGGCCTAGTCAAAGTCCTGACCTGAATCCTATTGAGATGCTGTGGCATGACCTTAAAAAGGCGGTTCATGCTCGAAAACCCTCCAATGTGGCTGAATCACAACAATTCTGCCAAGATGAGTGGGACAAAATTCCTCCACAGCACTGTAACAGACTCATTGCAAGTTATCACAAATGCTTGAGTGCAGTTGTTGCTGCTAAGGGTGGCCCAACCAGTTATTAAGTTTAGGGGGCACACACTTTTTCACACAGGGCCATGTGGGTTTGGATTTTGTTTTCCCTTCATAATAAAAAACTTCATTCAAAAACTGCATGTTGTGTTTACTTGTGTTATCTTTGATTAATATTTAAATTTGTTTGATGATCTAGAACATTAAAGTGTGACAAACATGCAAAAAAAAATCAAAAATCAGGAAGGGGGCCAACACTTTTTCACACCACTGTATATGGAGAAAAATCCTGGAATGTTTTTCTCAAAAACCTAAATTTATTTTTGACTGAAGAAAGAAAGACATGAACATGAACACAGGTGAATTTGTCATAATAAAGAATATGGTTTACCAGTTCATTGACATGAAACTTCTGTCAACAGCATAGCTTGAGTTTCATATTAGATGAGGCTGTGTTTCAGCACCATGGACAGAGACACAATACAAGGACAGCACACTAAAAACCTAGAATAGAGTTTAGAACAATGTTTAGTAAAAGCCAGCAGGTCTTCTTCATGAATATGAACCCAAAAGAAAGAGTGAATGTTTATAAAACACATCCTGTTCCTGAACAGTGCGAATAGTCATTTGTACCCAATAACATCATTTATTTGCACACGTTGCCTGTGTTGTTTTAGCAGCTGATTCACTAAAGGAATTATGCAATCAGGTAATGTGCAGAAATTGAGGTTTTTCGCAAGGTTGTTTAAAACAAATATCTCCCTGCATGCCTACAATTTACTGCTGCCACAACTAGAAAATAATCTTTTAAAATAAAACCAGTTTTCTGTGGGCGGTAACAGAGAGAAATGTAATTTGTTTGTGTTTAACAAGCCTTATTTGCATAGAAAGGAGGAGTGTTTGGCCAGAAAAGAATAACAATGTACAGTGTATAATTAGTGTATATTTGATGTGAATTAGATGCCAGGTTTTGTGGTGAAACAGCTTGCAAAAGTTGCAACCGCTTCGTGATTTCAGCCCTTACTTTTTTGTTATCTGCTTTCCAAGTTCAGTATTGATTGTGTGCATGATTGCATAAAGAAATGTCTTTTTTTCATCATTTCTATTTTAAAACTGCATTCAAATGACAAGCACAAAACATCACGTGAGCATAACAGCAATAGAGATGAAATCTCTACCGGCAGTTGACAAATTTCTACAGATTTATCACTAGTTAGAGTATTTCCTGTCACTACTAGTCAATTGCAAGTTAGCAAAGCCTCCCTCAAATGATAACAATGACTTTCCCTTGTATTGTGAAGCTCCTAGCAGTTTACAGATCCTCATCCCAGAGGAGAGGCTCTAGACACAGCAGGGCAGAAGAGCTCCTGGTAAGTGTCTGCTGGGACCACATTTAAATGCCAGGAAGAGTCAAGTGACAGAGCAAATAAACAATTTCCCCCACTAAGGTGATTTATTTCAGTGCCAGGTCTCTGGGGACAGACATAATTGAAAGTGGTTGCATTATCCAGTTATCAGAGTAAATGTTTTAGCCAGAAGTGTCTTGTGTTTTTGTGTGTGTGCGTTGTCATCTCATATGCTTTTTCTAACAAAAGCTCTTACATAAAAGCATTTTAGGTATTTATGTCCACTTTAACAAAGACATTGCATTTCTTCTATGTAATAGTACATATGCATTATGTTACAGAAAACGTTCAGGTTGGGTATAAATGGCTATAATATGCTGCATTTTTCCAATCCAATTAGCAGTACTGCATACACAGCAAACATCATCTCCAGACACCGCAATTGTCAGTAACAGTGCACAGAATCTTATTAACCACTTAAGATTCTCTTTTGGAACAACTATTTAAAAATTACAGTGCCAACAACATCAGCAAAAAAATGGTTTATCAGATTCGATTAGGTTCTTATTGCGATTTTTTTTGACAATTAGCACCAGTACTAAATGTAAAACCAAGTGCTCAACAAAAAAAGAGCAGTGATTTTTGCATCAGACGAGTCAGTAAACTACCAACCCACTGATAAACCGACTGAAACTAAGTTGCAAACTTGGCTCAGTCCAAACCTATGCAAATTTTAGACATCAGATAGATGAATATATTAACACAACCACCCACATTTACCCAAGAGAACCCATATTCCACAACTTCGCAGCTGTGGCACTCACCAGTACCACAGGAAAAATAAATACTCCACTCTAGTTGTGAATGTGAGTCTTGACATGTTTATAGTGAGATAAAAAGGCAATGTATTGCAGAATAATGGCAAAAAATGTCTTGGTATTGATTTGACCTTACAGGCTGCACACAAAAACAAAGCAACAGCACAAGCGATATAGTCCGATTCATGAGAAAATAATAAATGGAATGAAAATTCTGTCATTAATTACTCACCCTCATGTTGTTTTAAACCTGTAAGACCTTCGTTCATCTTCAGAACACAAATTAATATATTTTTGATGAAGTCTGAGAGCTTTCTGACCCTGAAAAGACTACCACGTTCAAGGCCAAATAAGGACATCGATAAAATAGTCCATGTGACATCAGTGGTTCAACCGTAATGTTATGATTCTATGCAGAATACTTTTTGTGTGCAAAGAAAACTAAAATAAATGACTTTATTCAGCAATTTCTTCTTTCCGTGTCAGTCTGCCCCCTTGAAAGGTGATAGGCCAGCATATTGAACATTTTATTTTCCATGTTTGAAATTCACAAAATATCCTCAGGTAATATTTGAATGTAAAAAAAAAAGTGATTGTGTATGTGTGTGTGTTGTACAACCCTGTATCGTCCACAACTGACAGAAGAAAATTACAGTTTGGTCTCCAAAAGAACCCTGAAGAAGGAAAAGGACAAGAAAGCCTTTTGACATCTGAAAGCATGCTTTCCTCAAGGTCAGCCGACTGGCTTTCACTGACATTTACACACTCATTTAAATTTTAGACCATTTAAAAAGCATACGAGCAGTGCTCGTACCCCACATATAGCAGAATAAATACAAAAGAAAACATTTCTCAATAGGCATAGTTCTAAAATTATATGGCACTATTCACAACTGTTTTCTTGTCCCAGTAAAACACTCACTCGCACGCTTTTGATGGACCGCCTGGCTTCCTATCGGAGACGCACAAACACCCAGACCTGTTGAGAAATGTTCCACAAGGTTGTTTATTTGGCAGTCCGCAACAACTCTCCTGCTTTTTCAGACGCACACACGCACAAAGACACACGGGTACACGAGCGTAGTGATAAATACCTGTGACAGACACTGTGTTCTGAGGCAGTGTGTCGTTGCGTGGCACCAGGCTTGACTAGAAGAAAACCCGACGACCATCATACATATTCAAACACCCCACAGCCAAAAAGAAACTACTCAATTTTCTCCTCACATACATCACAAATATGAGTGTGTGTGTGTGTGTGTGTGTGTGTGTGTGTGTGTGTGTGTGTGTGTGTGTGTGTGTGTGTGTGTGTGTGTGTGTGTGTGTGTGTGTTTGTGTGTGTGTGTGTGTGTGTGTGTGTGTGTGAGTCAACTCCTACTGCATGAAAAGAGTGTGGAAAAAAGAGCAATGATGGACACAGAAGAACCAAGAAGTCAAATGCAAAAGCAGAATGGATTATAACAACAAAGTAGGTCAAAACTTTCAAATGCATTTGAGTAAAATGCAAACAGGAACTGAGAGTATGTAGATAAGAGCGCTTGCTTCCATCTTAGAGTAAAACAAACCAAAATAAATAAATTATTGCTTGTTTCTTATAATTGCAACTTTGGGTATGTTTACATAAAAAAGTCTGACAGCCAGAATTAATCCAAACAGCGTCTCAAATGTTGAGTAAATGACTACTGCTATGTTCATTATTACACCCAACAACATAACACCTCAATCACTCAATCTGAGACATTCTTGTCTTCCCCTGGACCTGAGTCGACACAATGTTTCAGCTCGGTGAGGGCGGGTCTAAGGTAAGGCGCTCATGTCAATCAACTATCGTGGGAGCGGCCTCTGTCAGTGTGCTGTCACACCGACAAGAAGCTGAGAATGACCTGATTTTAAAAAGGGGATATTACTTTTAAAAATAAAATAAAAAATATCACTGGGTGGATTTTTATCATTTTAGGGTGGCTGTGTACACAAACTACCAACACACATTAATATTCAAACAACAACATGTAAAAGTGAGTTTTGAATCCGATGAACCCTTTAAGAAAATAAAAACATTGTTTCTGAAGATTGTGTGTGTGTATCACAGGGGAACTCCAGAGTGATGTAAGGGAATCCACAAAATAAATACAGAGAACAAATACAGTGAAGCAGTCGTTAGATACCATACTTGTTCTTTACAGCAATAATTTGACATTTAATCTGTATTAATCTTGCATTTGATCTTGTACTGATTATTTAGCAGAAGGTATCACCATCTGCTTGACATCATTAACAACAGTTCCAACCAAGGTGGTTTCAATGACACCTGTGCAACAAAATTCCTACGTTATCAGGAAATAGTCATGACTACAATTCATCTGTGATTCATCTGTGATAGTTAAAGGATAAAAAAAATCCTGATAATGTACTCATGCCTATGTCATCCAAGATATTCATCTCTTTCTTTCTTCAGTCAAAAAGAAATTAAGGTTTGTAAGGGAAAACATTCCAGGATTTTTCTGAATATAGTGGACTTCAGTAGGGATGAACGGGTTGACAGTCCAAATGGTAGCTTCAAAGGGCTCTACACAATCCCAGCTGAGGAATAAGGGTCTTTCCTAGCAGAATGATCTGTCATTTACTAAAAAAAAAAAAAAAAAACGATATACGGATTACCAGGGTTCAAGCGCTTAAGGCATTTAAGTATAGGAAAAAGACATTACATATTATTTAGCAAAGCAGTACCCACCTAAATCAATGATTGCAAAAGCATTTTTGGCAAATCCAGGTAATTTACTATGGAAATATGATGTTTTTTTAACGTTTCTGATTGTTATAGAGCCAGCTGTGGTCTGATCCCCTTTATAGGATTTTAAGTAAATTTGGGCAGGCCCCTTTTCTAAATGACCCCATTATAGGTTCTCCAAGGGTAAATTTATATATTTTTTTTTGTACATTTGTAGCCTAGAAATTGTACTGCAGTGTTTTTTCCAGATTGAGCGAAAGACCTAGGACTGGTTCGCAAAAGTGGGTTTATTTATTTTTAGTTTTTTACATCTTTTAACAAATGATTTGTTTGACAGCAGTGGTTCTAGATGCAAAGTTGACCGGAATGAGAAGTTCCATATTGCATGACATGAATATTGTGCATATGTGAAAAAAACCATGGGACGTACAATCGTTTACACCCTTGAAAAATGCGATATCGCCCCCCAGTGGCCAATTTCTTTCAAATTTCTCTCAGACCTTTGGGGCCATGAGTCAAACAGGCCCAACAAGTTTCTTTCCAATCAGCCTCAATTAACCTTGTCTAACATGTGCACAAACTGTATGTTTTTGAGATACAAAAATGTCCTTGTAGACACTTGCGGCACTTCGGACCAAGACCGTGCACACATGCATGTTGATAAGACAAATGGTTGCGCAGTTATAGTCATTTTTTGTTTTTCCGTCTTATAGCACTACCAAGTAGCCAAGCTCCGTGATTTTTTCCTGTGAACTCAGATTGAACTTTTACATAAGTGTTCTGAGTTTGATGGAGGTATTTTACTCCGTTCAGAGGTTATATGCATTGGACCGGCCCCTTTTGAAGGTCTTGTCGCAACTTCACAACGGTGAAAAAAAGTTCAACTTTTTTTTGATAATTATTAATATACACTTTCCATCGAATCTTTCTGCACTGGTTTTGTTCCGTAAAAAAAAAAACCCGTAAAAAAAGTATATACTATTTAACCACAAATGCTTGTCTTGCACTAGCTCTGTGTCCACGACTTCACAAACTACGTAGCCAAGTTGGAAAGGTCACACATGACGTAGGCGGATGTTCCGACCCATTGTTTGTGGACATGCAAAGAAAGTCAAACCAAAAAAAGGAAAAGCCACGATGTTGGGCAAATGTTGGAGGAAAAAATAAAACTTTTTCGGACTACTCTACCATTTTGAACCAAAGTACACAGATGAAGAACTAACCACACATGACCTTTCCAACATTATTACTGTATGTAAAGCACGAAGTTGTAGACGCGCATCGGAAAACTAGTGCCTTATTCCTTCCTTATTCCTGGGATCGTGTAGAGCTCTTCGAAGCTACACTGAAACTGTAATTTTGACCTTCAATCCGCTGATCCCCATTCACTATATGGAGAAAAATTCTGGAATGTTTTCCTCAAAAACCCTAATTTATTTTAAACTGAAGAAAGATAGAGATTTCGGATGACTTGAGGTTAAGTAAATGATTAGAATTTTTTTATTCTGGAAGTGAACTAATCCTTTTAGAAGCAGTAAGTTACATCACTGATGGCCAACAGCTCTCACCAGCACCCTCTTTTGGCATTAAAAAATACTGCTAAAATTGACTAAATACACACAATGAAACATTTTATTGCATATGCATTTGTAGGAGTTTCTCTTTTGGATGCTAAATTTGTAGGAGGAGAGAATTTAAATGAATCATGCAAGGTGATTTCCTATGGTTTGCAGTAGTGGGCTTACTGGTATTTGCACCATTACTTAAAATGTCTCTTAACCCATTTTGCACCTGTGTTGTTAGTAGATTATCCACACCTGATTATCCTTGGCTCTGCTTGTTTGCAACCCTACGCTAATTTGTGCTGCTCTTCGTAGAAAGTGTTGGTCATTATGGAAATGACCTGGCTGCATCTGTGTTCTTTAATTTGCTCGTTGTCAGTAGATTGCACGCATAACTTTCCACTCCAACCAGCACATTTAGGGGATTGCACTCTCGCAATAATTTGGTTGTTTAGTAAATCTAGAACTATATTGAGTGTACAACATCTATTTCAATTTGATCAAAATTTAATGTAGATTCTGCTTAATCAGATTGATCGAGGTGTTTACTTGAAGCCATCAATGCAATTACTAATTTAGGTGCATGTAAATGTAATTAATGTGAAATATTATTTAAAAGAACTGCCCTACAATCACCTTTTAACTCTGAGGTGAAAACAGACTTCCATATGAGTATATGTTTATAAGCATTTATGCGTAAGCTTCTCTCCTATGCGCAAACATAAGATGGGGTTTGTATTGTTACCTCTGTGCTCTGTCTTTTCTAGCGGGGCGGCAATTTGGTTAGCTGTGACAATAATAATACATCAAAGCGGAGAATCAATTCTACTACAAAGGCTTTGTAGCCTAAACCTACAACTAGGGGAGACAGCTCCAGCATTGTGTGTGTGTGTGTGTGTGTGTGTGTGTGTGTGTGTGTGTGTGTGTGTGTGTGTGTGTGTGTGCGTGTGCGTGCGTGTGTGTGCGTACGTACGCTTTGCAAAAGCATCTGTGTGCCCTCCTGAGTGTGTGGCTTCTTTAGTATTCAGCTTGTGCATCTAATGTACTAAATGTGTTTTTCAACAGGCAAATGCGGTATGTTTGCTGTGTGTGCGTGTAACTATTAAGTCTCTGCTGGTGCGATCAAAAGGGAATTTCATTTCACAGGTGAGGAGGGAACTCCGTCTAAAGCGACTGGAGCGTGTCCACGCTCTTGCTCCTCTAGCTGTGGCACCCCTGGGGTGGGCGGTTGAGGGCAACAGAGTGCAACAGGATACAAGCATCTGACACACCACGACCGAGCACTCAGCTGGCAAACAGCCACTATGCAGAGAAAGAGAAAGGGGCGAGAGAAACCGACTGAAAAAAATGAAAAAAAAAAAGGGCAAAGAAGTGCATCATATAGAAAATGGAAGAGAAATAGGAATGAAAGTGAACCGAAGTCATTGATCTGTGAAGTGTAGCATGGAAATGGCAACGCTATTCTTCAAGAATCAAGCACCAGCCATAGGTGCTTCTTAACGGAAAAACTCACAATAGCGTCCAAAAGAGATGACAAGCAAGAAAATGTTATTGCTTTGAGGTTGATTTTTTTTTTATACAACTGAGGAGTCTTGAAGAGAATCAAGTACCTTGTCTCAGATGTTGCTCCTAAAATTCTATATACAAGATTAAAATAAACAAATGAAACAATTGTTTACATACAGTAAGAGTACAGAGAAATGCGAATGAAAGATGACAGCAAAGCTGATCTCTTGGGATAATTTGAAGGTGTCATATGATGTGATTTCATGCTTTTCTTTGTCTTTGGAGTGTTACAAGCTGTTTGTGCATACATATATATAACTTGTTCATGAACCTTGGAGAGTTTGCTGTCCTTCCAACTTAGCAAGGACAGTCTGGTGCTTCTGACTCACAGCCTATTTGCTACTGGCTATTCAAACGTGAGTTTTGAGCATTGTAGAATACCGCTTGTTGTTTGTCACTTCTACCATCACAAATGCAGACATGGTGTTATGTTTACGCTGCGCTGGAACACGTAAAAAGACAGTATAAGGAATTATAATCAGTAATTATGTCCCCACTGGATGCAACAAATGCCTAGTTTATATACCTAGTTCTGCCATGAAACTCTAGATGACACAGGGTGATGGGTTGTTAACGTAACTGACACACTGATATCACAGTGTTATACGACTTGGCACAAGCTGTTTGGATAATGTTGCATACACAACCAATGAGCTTACAGCTTGCAGCTATTTAAATGGCTGGTAGCATTCACTTGGGAATTTCGCAGTGCGCTTTCAGAGTTCCTCTGAAACCCTCCACCTTCCCCAGCTCCACCTGTATAGATCTGATACAGGTTATTTTATGCTATTTGTGCAGCAGCAGAGTATCGTAATTACTCATAGCACCATATCACCATTTGCTTTGGCAGTACAAGTTCTGTACTTGCTTGCAGCAGCAGCAGCAGCAGCAATAATCTACAACTACAGCAATAACCAACAGCAGCAGCAATTCAGAAGCAGCAGCGTAGAATATCTATTCCGTCAAGACCAAATACATTAACATTGTCATATCCATTACCATGCTAACCTTTTCAGAGAGTTGTCATGACAGAAAATGTGTCTCGTTGCGCAAAGACAGTGTGAAAATATGGAAAGGGCCATTACATTTCCATCACATGCTTAAGGTATTCAGCCAGTCGAAATGCACTGGATTGCTGGCCAATCAAAGCACACCGTGCATTTAAGAACGATGAGCTTTGTAAAAATCGACACATTTCAGAAAGGCGAAGCAGAGAGGAGCAACAACAATTGACAGTATGTGAAAAAATAATATGTTTTTATCCTAAAACTGTGCAAACACATTGCATTACACCAAATACATAAAATAATGTTCTTTTTAAAAACGTCACATGACCTCTTTAATGACAAATGTAGTTTATATTGAGTACTCTGACATTTGATTGCAGATTTTGGTGATTATTGGTGATATTACAAATCTGGGTAAAGTTTAACCCACTGGGGTCTTTTTTGGGGTGTTTCTGGGCCAAGTTTTGACATGCCCTGACATGTGTTTTTTTTTTTTTTTTTTTAGTTTCTTGAAAACATATTCATGACTGAAGTCTGATTACACTACAGCTGTCACTAACAATTAATTTGATAATCAAATACATAGAAGCTATATGGCATAGGAAAGGGCAAAAAATCTCCAGAAACGGTTTTACAGGTCCATTTACAACCCTAGGATTTGTCCCTAGAATTAAATGGTCTGTTATTACCTTATTTAGAAGGTTCATGAATAATAATAATAAGCTCTGCTCTGATTGGCTGTTTCACAGAGTGGCTCATTTCAGTAGTTCGCACATGGAGGAAAATATATATTTAATCATGGAGCTTGAGCCGCTATTAATATGCGGTTAATTGTAACTGCAGTTTTGAATGCACAATCATTTTAAGTCGTGACAAATTTTCAAGTATGGTGACCCATACTCTGCATTTAACCCATCCAAGTGCACACCCATCCAAGCAGTGAGAAGTGAACAAATACACACTGTGAACACACACCGGAGCAGTGGGCAGCCATTGCTCTAGCGTCCGGGGAGCAACAGGGGGTTCAGTGCCTTGCTCAAGGGCACTTCAGTCATGGTATTGAAGGTGGAAAGAGCGCTGTTTATTCACAATCCCCACCTTCAATTCCTGCCGGTGTGGTAATCGAACCGACAACCTTTGGGTTACAAGCCCAACTCTCTCACCATTAGGCCATGGCTGCCCCTTGCCCACTTTACTTTCACTTTTGTGATCGCATGAGCTCTGTGTAACATTATACTACAGTGGCAGTACTTACCAAATAAGTTTAGATGCTTGTTAGTGATGCTCAGGATCTGTAAATCATTCGCCATCGCCCATGCAGTCATCTCTCTATTTATTTGGTATGTGAAATCTTATGTACTGCTATGTAACAGGCTAACTCTAGCAGTAAGCTAACCATGTCCCTTCAGTGGCTTGTTTTTTTTTTTTTATTAGAACTCATTATTTGTTTCCCTTGCCTTTTTGAGTAAGTTACAGACACCAACCATCCCTGCACTTAACATCTCTGTCACGATTTGAGCCTCCGTCGTCCTGTCATCACAAACTCTTGCACTACACATCATTGACTTCATCCCCCACAAGCCACTGCACCAATCACTGCTCACACCTGCTCCTCGTGACCCACTGCACTGATTGCTGCACACATCTGTTCCTCATCACACTGACTGCTTATAAGCTTCTCACACACACAGCCACTTTGCGAAGTCTTGTATTGCCCCGGCTACATTCTGAGCGTTTCTTTTCCGTGTTTGATTTCCCGTGTTTTTGTTTCCTGGACTCCCTCTTGTGTTTGATTCTCGCTGCCTGCCCCGACCATTCTGCCTGTGTTTGACTACGATTTCTGCCTGCCCCTTTGCGTTTGTTTATTCTTAATAAATGCTGCGAATGGATCCGCTCGTCTCCGACCGTCCTTGTGACAATCTCCTGCACAACCTGGAACATAACCTTTATTCCCGTGATCTACCATTTTCACTATTATCCTCGCTTTGTTTTTAGTTTTTTTTTCCACAATAGCCTAGCTGCAGAACTATTAATGATCACGACTCTTACGTAATAATCACTGTTATGTTAGGATTAGCCTATTTTTCAGTGGTCTTTTGCAAACACCAGATTTATATAAGAAGGAGGAAACAATGGTGTTTGAGACTCACGGTATGTCATGTCCATGTACAGAACTGTTATTATTCAACTATGCCAAGGTAAATACAGTTGTCCATTCTATGGCATCTTTAAGCCTTATTTTTTAAAGAATAAGTGAAAAGAAGTCTCTATTTGCACTCCATTGATCTAACTGCTGTGTAGGAGAATTAAATGAGATATTAAAAAGATTTCATTTACTATTTATTTATTTTAGTAGGGTGAATTTTATGCAATGACAGTATGCTGAATCACTAACTAAAGCATTTAAGACTGTCAGCAAAAATGCAGCTGGCTAATCAAGCCCTATGTGCTCCAAAAGTTTTTGTCAAAAAACATTTAATATATTCAAGATTTTTTTTAAATATTTTAACAGCATTGTAAATATTTTAAAGAAGTAGTTCATTCAAAAATAAAAAAATCGCTAAGATTTACTCAGCAACAAGCTATGGCTGCATTCATATTGCTTAATGCACAGATCCGATCTTTCGACCATATCCTATTTTTTGACCCACCTGTTTACATTCACTTTAGACATGACTGGTATCCGATATCCGTGTTTACATTAATTCCTGCCCAAAATGATTGTCAGTGATAATTTTACTATGCACATGGTAGACCCTCAAGTTTTGAATAGCTGTGCTATTAAAATAATTAATATAATTCACCTTGAGTGGCCATTATTATTTGCCAGCATGGACAACCGCTGCTTGTATGTTTTGCAGAACAAAATCTGGCTGAACAGTTAAAGTAGAAGCAAAATAACATTAATTATCACTTCATTGGTGAAAAATATATTGTAGCTTTTGATGGCAAAGCTGTTGTATTTATAAACAAATATGTTTGAATTTTGAGAGGACAACAGGGAATCAAATTTTTCACTGGAGGAAATCTTATTATTGATTATGAACTTGCATTTTGGCCAGAAGTGATTTGTTTATTACAAACACAGCTTTTCAATTTGCAAGATGTTAATTGATGGACTGGATTTTTTTATCAGCTGTTAGGTGAGCAAGAAAGAAATGTCTCTTTACTTAAGTTTAAGATTAACTATGAAACTGTGAATACTGGGAAATTGAGAAGATAATCAGTCATCCTCATGAACTGTAAGTCATGATGTAATGCCACTGTACTGAATTCATAATGTTAATTTCTAACTAAAAAACATTTGTTCTTTATTTAATAACAATACTGCCAATGAGAAACAAATGAGATGTAAAAACAAGCTATGTAGGATCAGAAAATAATAGATTAGGAAGTAATACGACAGAATGAGAAATCACCTGTACATTTCTGCACTTACATTGCCTTTTCCCTTCATGTGTAGTTAACAAAACGCCTACACTTATAGAAAGCAATAAAGACTGGATGTGCACAAATGAAAAAATGAAATGCATTTATGAAAGGGCCAGAGATGTTAGAGAAGGTACGGCAGAAGACAGGAATGAGAAGGTAAGAAAAAGTGACCTACAGTGAAATAATCAAAGTTAGAAATGGACCATAAAGAGTAGTACAAGTAGAACACAGAATGAAAGAAAGAAAAAGAGAAAACAGGCTGGAGAGCTCTTCTGTGGTCTATTCCCATTGGAGACATTCAATTTCACCTGGTCTGAGAGCTAAGGATCCAGAAAAAAAGCTCAAATTAGACTGAGAAAAGCAGAAAGGACAAAGAGGCCGATGTAGGACCCCTGTGTGCCCTTGTCAAATAAAAGAGGGAAGAAGGACAGAATAATAGTGATAAATGTCAGTGTGATAGAGCACACTCAGCCACTACATCCACACCACAAACACTGCTGGCTCAACTATTGTTAGACGGACAGATTTAGGGAGCCTGCCTCTCTCGAGGGATGGAAGAAGCAGGATGAATTTAGAGAAGGAAGAATGAAGCAGTCAACCTTTATTTACTGAGACGAAAATTGCTTTACAAATCAAGCAGTGCTGTTTTTGTGTTTTCTGAGAAAATGGATCAGCGATTAAAGTGACCGGTTAAAAAAAAAAGGCGAGAGTGCACTCCAATCATAAGGCTTCCAGCATCCTTCACATAATTATGTTTTTTTGGAACTGGCTATGGATGTAACCAAAAGAACAGATGAGCTGAAAATCAAAAGCAGAAGATAAGCATATTGTAAGTCAATACTTGTTGTATTTCACTTTTATACAATGTACTAGACACTACCGTTCAAAAGTTTGGGTCAGTAAGACTTTTTTAGAAAGAAATTATTACTTTTATTACATTACAAGGATGGATTTACCTGATCAAAAGTGACAGTGAAAACTTTTATAAAACATTTATTACAAAAGACTTCCTAGTTACATAAATGCTATTCTTTTTAACTTACTATTAATCAAAGAGTCAAAGTTTTTGCTGAAATATAATGAGCAAATGTTTCTTGAGCATTAAATCAGCATATTAGAATGATTTCTGATGGATCACGTGACACTGAAGACTGGAGTAGTGATAAAAATAATAAATCACAGAAATAAATCACATTTTAAAATAAAATAAAAAAATAGGGCCCTATGAAATCTGTTTTATTTTTTCCCAAATTCTGTTTTATTTTTTACCAAATTCAGTTTTTTTTTTATTTAATTTTTTTAGATTTTTTTTTTTTTTTTAAAAATTCTCAACTCCTTTTTAATGGGAAACACTGCAGGCAAAAACAGTTTTTTTCATGCAGTGGTCAAGTTTGAGATTTTGGGCTTTTTGGTTTTTCATAAAAATGAAAACATCCAAAAGACACCTTTACGTGTTTCTTTTATAGCAATTAATATATTTGTTTCAATAGATTTTAATTACAATAAAATCTGCCATTTTTTTTCAGAATGAGTTTTTTTCTCCTACACTGAGCCATAAATCTCCACTTCAGTAGCACTTACACCAAACTTTACATCTTTTATTCTTGTCTATATCCTGATTTTTTTTTTACAGAAGGATTTGTTCATATATAATTATCTTGATTCCATACAATATTTTATTTCCCCCAAAATTGTAAAAGGTATATTGTTTTCTGCCTGTTCTAAGTTTTTTATGAATTATGGAGTGACAAAATGAGCCAAAATTCCATAATTCTGTAAAAATAAATTGACTAATATGTAAAAAAAAAATGAAACAAGAATTTTGAAACTGACTTCATCCAGTGTTAAGATTTTTGTACTATAAATGTAAGCAAATTAGTGCATATTTAAACCTAACATTTTAGAAAACTTGTAATACAAAAAAGTTTGCAATTATCAATGTAATCAATCAATTGGGTAAATAAGGCGATAACTCTTAGTTATTTTTTTTACCCTATTCACCTGCAGTGTCTCGTCTTAATCAAAGAGCATGTTTAATTAATTAAAATCATAAAACTTATACAATTTCACATCAATTTATTAAAAGTTTAACAAAAATGACATGCCCTATGAAATGCTTGTATTTTTATTATGTTTATCAAATTCTGTGTTTTAGCATGTCTAATTAATACTTAATTCATTCAAATCTATTCTTAAAATAGCCTTATAAAATGTTTTTTTTCACATCAAAAAATTCAGTGTTGTGTTTTTAAAATGTTATCAAAAATGGTTATCAAATGAAGGCATAAACATTCATTTCATTTATCTTTGAATTATTGAATATTAAGCAAACTTTATTTTTTTATTTTTTTGGCCAACAAAGTGGTAACAATGTAGTATGTTTGTTTCATTTTAGTAATTTTTTTGCGGCTTAATATTTACAGAAACTAGTCCATATCGCATTCTGTTTTAAGTATAATGACCTACTTCTGAGTAATTCATCCAAACTTCGACCAATTCCGTGACATTCCGTGTTTTTCAGTAAATTTCGTTTTTATGACTGAATTCCTCATTCCATCAGCATTTTCCACATTGCGGAAATCATAGGGCCCTACATAAGAGACCCATTTTTTTAAACCATTAAAACTGTAGTGAATGTAGTTTAAGTAAACATGTTTTCTAACAAGTAATTACTTAATATACAGTACATAAATCAAACTCAAGCTTGTGCCTTTCACACAGACAGTAGCCCTCACCTTTTTATGTATTCTACTAGGACATGTAAAGTAGAATCTCCAATTAGCCTCTGAATATGTTGGAGAAGTGAAATAAAAGCCTTGCATTAATATTCATCAGATTCTGTTAAATGATTCATTTATTATAAAACCTTTTCTAGCAGCGCATACTGAGAGCGAGTTGAGTACTATTAATTATACTACCATAACGAGCCTAGGGCACAAACCAGAGCCGTCCTCACATGGGGCTGTTGCAGATCACACTGAGATCACATTTCCCAGAAACCCACCTCAAGCTCACAAAAACATTCACAGACAACCTGATTAGATCATTATGCATGTATGCAAGCATGAGCTTCATCTACACACATCACCTATTCAGCAGACACTCACTGAGAGGCTTCTGACTTCAGGCTAGAAGCTTCCTAAGCAAAGCAGACAGAATCAAACCACTTATCTGGATATAAAAGGCCCTTAGTGTGGCATTGTCTATTTGAATATTCACTAAACAGCTGCGAGAAATGTGCTGAACATTGTAATGTGCTCTACTGACAAACTTTCATTTGACTGAAATCTGGAATAAAGAGAAAGAACATTTTGAAGCTGTTTCCACCACTGAATATAAAATAAAAAAGGTTACTGCTTTTTATTTCAAAATTCAGACTTTTTTTTCTTAAAATTATGTGACAACTCTCAAATGAGAGTTAAAAAGTCAGAACTGTGTGATATAAACTTGCTACTGCAAGTTATAAAGTCAAAATTGACAGATGTAAATTCACAATTTTGACAATTGAGTTTTTTCTCAGAATTGTGAGATATAAACTCACAATTATGACTTTTTCTCACAACTGAATTTTTTCTCAGAATTGTGAGATATAAACTTTGCAAAGTCCAATTCTGAGGAGGGAAAAGTCTGACATTTTCTCAGAATTTTGAGTTTATCTCCCAATTCTGACCTAATAAAAACACTTAAAAAAAAGTCAAAATTTCTATCTCGCAATTCTGATTTTATAACTCGCAATTGTGTTTATATATCGCAATTCTGACTTTTTTCTTAAAATTGCATGATATAAACTCAATTGTAAGCTATAAAGTAAGAATTTCATGATATAAACTAAGTTACAAAGTCAGAACTGAGAGATGTAAACTCACAATTTTTACTTTTTTTAGAGTCCAATTTTGAGGAAGAAAAAAGACTGAACTTTTCTTAGAATTGCGAGTCTGTATCTCAATACTGACCTAATAACTCGCAATTGCATGTTATAAAGTCAGAATTGTAAGATATAAACTTGCAATTCTGATCAAAAAAGTCAGAATTGTGAGTTTATGTCTCGCAATTCTGACTTTATTACTCGTAACTGCGAGTTTATCATGATATTCTGAGAAAAAAAGTCAGATTTGCGAGTTTATATATCACAGTTTTTACTTTTTTTTCTCAAAATTGGGTGATATAAACTCAGTTGTAAGTTATAAAGTAAGAATTGCATGATATAAACTAAGTTACAAAGTCAGAACCGTGAGATGTAAACTCACAAATTTTACTTTTTTTTCTAATTTTTTTTTTATTGTAAGTTAAAGAGTCCAATTTTGAGGAGGAAAAAAGAATGAAATTTTCTTAGAATTGCAAGTCTATATCTCACATTTCTGACCTAATAACTAGCAATTGCATGTTATAAAGTCAAAATTGTGAGATATAAACTTGCAATTCTGAGAAAAAATTCAAAATTGTAAGTTTGTATTTCGTAATTCTGACCTCATAACTCGTAATTGCGAGTTTGTCATGATATTCTGAGAAAAATGTCCGATTTGTGAGTTTATATATAACAGTTTTGACTTTTTTTCTCCAAATAGAGTGATATAAACTCAGTTGTGAGTTATAAAGTCAGAATTAGGTACAGGACTGTGTTCTTTTCTGCAGGAAAAACGCTCATCCCATGAAGCACAGCAAATAATGTAACTGATTTAAAAATAATGGTACAATATAAAAATACCGACTACATATAACTAATTGCTTATATATTGATTTTTAGTATTTTATTAAGTGTAATTCAAAATATATTAATAATATATGAACAACAAATGTATATGAGCAGAGTAAATATGGTTATTTTTAACAGAAAATAAAAATATTATGTTTAATGTTTAATTCATCATTTTCTAAAGAATATAAATATTAGATGAAAATTATAAAAAAAAACATATATATGGAAAACCATAACAAATTTTCTAAAACCAACTAAGAATACTATAATAGTACATTAATAACTCTAAAATAACACTATTAAGAATATACTGTGCCGTCAGAATTTACTAAAGATGCACTGAATTAGTGCTGAAAGGCCGTGGACAAAGTTATTTTTGTGCCTGACCTTACTGAATATGCATTTGTAGTTTCCCTTTCAGACGTAAAATCACTGGGAGGAGAGTATTAAGATGAATCACCCGATACAAAATCATGTTTACGCTCATCAAATTACTGGTATTTGCGTCATTATTTAACACCCAAAAAAAGCATGTCCTAAAGCAAGCAGTAATTTGCTCTGCTCTTGGTAGATTGCGCAGGTCATTATAGAAATTATCTGTCTGCGTCTGTGTTCTTTAATGTGCACATTGTCAGTAAATCACATGCAGAATTTTTCCCTCCAATCTGTGCTTTTATAGAATTGCATTCGAACATTAATTTGCCCTGTTTAGTAAATCTGGCCCATAATGTCATACTTCATGGGAGTGGGTGGTCACTGCTAAGGTCTTTTGGTGCAATTTAATTTCCTTGGTAACAGTGACTTCTCTAATTGGTGGATCTCTCTTCTGAATTGAGTAATGTAGGTCCTTTTTTTAAGAGATCACACTTGTGGCTTCTCCAGAAGCTTATATCATCACTTAACATTCTCAAAGTTGCTGGTAGGTCTGTCTTAAAAGGCTTCTACATTACCATTAAAAATCCATTTCTTTTTAGAGACAGTGAATGAGAGTTTTGCTTCTGGAACACAACCGCTACGCTCTATTACTCCACCGGGCATATAAACAAAAAGCTACTTTTAGTTAGTGATACAGAACAATATGCCCTCTGCAAATCTCTACACACACTGCTTTTGCAAGGACTGGTCTGTTAAATGCATTACAATGCTGCTTATGTCATCAGATTGTAAAAAAGCATTTATTCAGCCATTATATTGTGGAATAGAGGGAGAGGGGCAGCCAGGAGGGGCGTCAGGCATGTCAAGTGGAGGACCAAAATAAACCCATGGTTTACTCAACCTCAATCCATCCTAGGTGTATACAACTTTCTTCTTTCAGACAAACACAATCTGAGATATAACAAGTGCTCCATATGGCTGGTACAAACTGTAAGTGCAGGCTGTTCCATAACATAGTTGCATGATCATTTGATTTTGACGTTGAAAATTGTGCAATGTGTGTTTGCCAATAAGGGTTATTGTCTATTGTGAATAGTGTAGCAAAGTATGAGGCACATTAACACAGGAGTCACTTTAAATCAGGCAGATTTCTGTTGAATGCACATGATCAACTTAAAACGCTGTGAAATCACGTAGATTTCTGCTGAAATTATTGGATTTAGTCTGTAAAAATTTGCTACAGAGGTAAAAAAAAATAATAATAATAGCATTAAGTTGTATTAACTATATGCTATAACTATATGCTATACGCTATTCAAAATTATTAACACCAGGGTTTATTCAGGACTTTTAAGCTCAAGTTTAAGACTTTTAAATAAGTTTTTAAGACCTGCAGAAATAAAATAAATACTATGTGAGTTGGGTATGGCAATGTCTAGTAATATTACACTTTAAAATGACTGTAAAACAAAAAGCATGATTTACAGTTCAAATACGAATTTTAACAAAAACAGAAAGTTTTATCAAATTAAAAACTTCACATTTCAGCTTTTAAACCATTTTTAAAGGGGTCATCAGATGCCCATTTTCCACAAGTTAATATGATTCTTTAAGGTCTTAATGAGAAGTCTATAACATACTTTGGTTAAACTTTCTCAATGGTAAGTTTACCTTATCAAAATCAGCCCTTTTTTCCTTTAAATGCTATGAAATTCCTCATGTTCCTTTAAATGCAAATGAGCTCTGCTTGGCCCGCCCCTCTCTGCCGTGGGATGACGAGCTGTAATGTTTACTTTAGTCGCATTTAGCCATGTTTAGCTGCAAAACTTGCTAACTAGCACATTATTAAGAAAGGCCATTTGCAAAGATGCATAAAAAACCCTTATACTGACTTCTGATGTGGGTAAAGCTGCATCACGAATAATTCACACGAACAAAGACGCATATGTAGATCGGGAACGGCGCTGTCCTTTCAAAAACGAAAGTAACGTTAATCCTCTGCATCTTCAGTGGCTCAGATATCAGGAGTAAATGACGTCTGCTATGTTCATTATTACATCCAACAACAGAACACCTCTACTGCTTAATCGGAGAATTCTTGTCTTCCCCTGTACCTGAGTCGACACAATGGCGATCAGAGTTGGATTGATTCAGCTTGGTGAGGGTGGGTCTAAGGTAAAGCACTCATGTCAATCAACTAGACAAGAAGCTGAAAATTACCTGATTTTAAAAAGGGGGTATTACTTTTAAAGATTAAAAAATATCACTGGGTGGATTTTTTATCATTATAGGGTGGTTGTGTACACAAAATGCCAACACACATTAATGTTCAAACAACATGTAAAAGTGAGTTTTGCATCCGATAACCCCTTTAAGAAAAGGGATGAGTCAGAAGTATTAATTATTATATTAATTTAAACAATTATCAATAAATTATTGTATTAATTAAATAACATATAAATAGATTTTACTGTTTAGACTTTTTATAATGCATTTTCTTGTTATCGATCCACCCATAAACATTTACATCACAAACACAAAGCATCACAGCACCTGACTATAAAATGTGCAGTGCTCATATTTAATGAAATCATGGCCTTTTGAAGGTTAATCATCACATTAATGGGATAGTTCACCCAAAAATGGGCTTTCTTTAGTAGAACACAAACAAAGATTTTTAAATCAAACCGTTGCAGTCTGTCAGTCATATAATGGCAGTCAATGGGCATCAAGTCTTTGACAGTAAAAAAAAAACATACACATGAGAAAACTAAATTAATGTGATGACTTTTCATCGACTACTATTGCAGATCACACTGACGCGTCATGTACCGGCTGTTGTGAACGTGCTCAATACAGTTGAATGTTGCGGTGGATCAGAGGTAAATAATGATATAAATATTGTTCAGTTTCTTGCACAGACCGATCGTTTTGTATCGTAACACCTCAATGTATCATCACGAGCCGCAGGGTTGAATTTGGTTTCGTTGGTGTATGTTTTTTTTTACTCTCAAAGATTTGGTGCCTATTGACTGCCATTATATGACTGACAGACTGCAATGGTTTGAGTTAAAAATCTTTGTTTGTGTTCAACTGAAGAAACAAAGTCACCTACATTGGATGTCCTGGCGGTAAGCAGATAAACATCCAGTTCTTTAAGGCATATTTCAATGCTGGTCTTTCTGTCCCCAAATTTAAGACCTCTTGAAATCATAATTAAGACTTTCTTGTATAATTTAATACTTTTTATGACCTTAATTTTGATACAACTAAATAAAAATGGATAAATGAGAAAGTGAAGAATGTGATATGGTTGATATTATGAGTTATAAATATGAGTTATTAAAAAGGAACTGCTCTTGACCAATTCATTTTTTTAACTATATTTTATAACTATTTAACAACTTAAAAGATGACGTAAATTTCATATAGTGTTGTTTTTATATTTCAGTGCTTCGTTCAGTTACTGTAGCATTTCTTACCAGAATACAAAATGCAAAGCACTGTTTACTTTATTCGTGTCTTTGTTCTGTTGTATTTATTTGTTCTAATGCTTGTTCTGTGTTTCTATATTCTGGTTGTTCACTTGTCTTCAATAAGCCTTAGTTTGCACTGCTTAATAACTTGCAAAATAAAAATAAAAAACCTGACAATTAATCACAAAGAAATAGCACACTGAATAAAACATTATATTTTGAAGTACACAGGCTGAACATTATTTTCTTTTACAATGCACTTTAATATTGTTTATTTACACATTTAAAAACTATATTTTTTACTGTAATAATGATAATTTTCTTCAGCAGCAGTTTTTGCACTTTTTTTTTAAAGATTTAAACTACTTTTTTTTTTTCAAAAACACCCCAAGCACCCCCTTGAGGAAGACACCTTTGTTTCTCAAACTTAGCCGACGGCATCTGCTTCCCAATTTCATGAGAGAGAGACAGAGAAGAAAATTATATGATAGCTGAGGGATTACGGTAGAAGAAAATCAAGATGCGAGGCAGAAGTAAGAGAAACAATTGGGTTAAGAAAAAAAAGAGAAAGAGAGAGAGAAAGTGCGTCCTTTCTTAATGACAGAGCGTGTCGGAATTCAACCTCAGTTGGCATGGCAACACCGACGAGAAGACATACACAAGGCCTCATTGACTGGGGTCCTCCTGAGCATCAAATCAATGGCTGCAGCACAGATGAGAAAAAAGCGACAAGAACGGAGAGAAAAGAACTAAAAGCACAATGTGAATAGCAGGGGAAGGTTAACTATCGCCCTGTCAAATAAACCGGAGATTGGGTGGTTCAGGCCTCTGTTTGAGCGGGCGGCCCATTTCAGGAGGGGATAAACTGTGAAAAGAAGAACAGCGCAGCTGAACATGTAATTTATCCAGTAATAATAGCCAATTAGATGCTGCATTCTCAGTAGCCAGCAAGGTAACCAATCAGACCAAAATTGCCTTGGCAAAGATTCGTCTGGAAGGTTTGCTCATTTTTGTCTTCATCACTATGACAGATTACAGTTCCCTTTATTACAGACAGTAATGATAGTTATAGAAACGTACTAAGATGACCTTGGTGTGTCTTGACATCCCGCGGGAGTGTGCATGTTGTCTCATTGTTAACCCAAAGTCACACACCTCCTATGATTATGGAGTGCGCTGCTAATAAAGACGACTAAACAGTTTTGGCAGTCTTGTGCGAGACATTTCAGTATAAAAACCTGTCTTTTATTCTTTAAATATGGTGTGGTTAGTGAATTAAATGCTGGTTTTTGTACTGCAGTGAAGGAATCTGGGCAAGTTTAGCGCAATGAATATTTATATCAAGCCATTGTTATTCACAGAAATCAACACAGTTTTCCTTAAGCAATTAACTTTGTGATATCACTGCCAACAGAAAGCAGGCTTAAAGTAAAAAAAAAAAAATGATGTGGGCGCCAGACCCTCTATTTGAGTTTTAAGGAACCCCCTGTCATTAACCCCCTGGGGCCGACGGTCACGCCGGCGTGACCAACCTACTTTTTTTAAGATCAGCGCAAAAGACACTAAAAATGCTCTGTTGGTTTAAGTCATACACATTAGAGATATACATCAATGGAAACTGTAAAGCTTGTACTTTTATTTGGGCACACTCAAAAGAACAGCAGAAAGTTGTGTTTTTTTATTTAGAATAGGTGATTTCTGTTTTCTCTGTCTCCGTGAACTGCTTTTAGAAATGCGTCACTTATATCATTCAAACTCGGTGAATATTTAGCACACAAACATAAAAGTGGTATCTACTGAAAGCTTGAGATTTATGCTTTTAAACAAAGTAAGTTTTATCAAAAACAAATAATCTGTGATAAATTAATCTATATGAAACCAAGGAGATGTCTAGTCTATCCATTTCCAACTAATTATCTCTAATGTGACCGCGCCCACTATCGCGAAATCTTTTGCCATGCAAATTAGCCATGTGCTACTAGCGCGCAAGGACCGGAGTATCTGTATGCGAGGAAACTCCCACATCACCGCAACAAAGCAACATGACTTCAAGTTCATCTTGGTTACAGTTTGTTACTGAATGAAGATATGCTGTGAGGAATAAGACTTATATATACCTCAATCCTAAGAAGGACGCGATGCGACGCAAACCCAGCAGGAGGAGACATTTACATGAGTAAGTCTTACTTTCATTTACCTACTAGCTTTCGCTGTTATTTACTTTGACAAAACATGTACACATTTTACTAGTTAGACTTATTCCAAACTAAAATTCCTGACTTTATCAAATGAAACATTATGAAGTACGTTTGATTGCATTGCATCTCTTACAATGACAGGATATTTATAATGTTCTAGAAAAACGATGTGATTATGACTGTGCATTTATGACGATATCTTTATGAATGTAGAATCATACTTTATTTATTTATTTTATTGTATAACAGTGTAAAAGTAATATGAGTGCTTACACTGAATGTGTGTTTACATCACGTTTATTAGTAATATAGTGCTAAACGATAATTATTAGTTTCTTAGATATTACATGTCCTTTTTTTTTACATTAGTACAAATTCTAGAGTATAGACTGTATTCTGACAGATGATCCTGATATGATTTTTGGTTTGTTTTGTTTTTGTAGTGATCTCAAACCTGCTCAAAAGATGAATCCTGCCCTCTTTCCCATGAGTCCCTTCAAACTGTTTTCCTCTGAGAGCACTAGAAACTTGAGATGTTCAACTACACTGATATTCTAGTGTAAAACAAGTTTTTGACTTTTTTTGTATTTTTTTAAGGGCACACAAAATAGCAGGTAAGATTTGTTTCATTTGTTGAACAGAATTCAGAAGAAGTTTTCAGAAATGCCACAAAGTCTGTGCACATCTGTGTGGTTAGATGAGGGAGCTCAATAATGTGTCTTTGACCTTCATTATGTATGTTTTGTTTATACAGTGATAGTAAATAAAATAAAAATAATCTAAAACTCCATTCTCTGAATCTTCTCACATTGTTTCAGTCATCATTGATGGGGCCATTAGGGAGGGCCCTTTTGTCTTTCAGGTGTGAATTGCTAAATATTCATGGGCCATTGCCACACCTATGAATAATCCCTTTCGATCACAAAACATGTTTTATAAAATTTAAATCAATATATTGTTTTCTCTGAACGAGTGAACGAGATGATTTTCACATCATTTGGTTGAAAAAATTCTAGCCTTGTAAAGAAGGCTAGTAAAGCCTTGTAAAGAAATGTCCTGTATGTGCTTCATGGCCTTATTTCAGTGACTTCAAAACTTTAGATTTTCAATAACCACGCATAAACATAGTTTTCTCAAAAACACAAACATGCACATTAATGTTGCTTGCATATTATTGTAGCCCAATATGTGCTGATTACAATGTAATCTGACTTTAACCATTCATATGTTTTTAAGATACTGAAAAAAGCACAAATGTCAGGGCATGTCAAAACTTCTTCAGGGCCCCAAAACACCTCAGGCCCCAGAGGGTTAAAAACCAAATAAAAAATGAATGAATCTGCAAAATGTTAGCTATTTTACCAAAATAAGAGGGATTATAGAAAACGCATGTTATTTTTATTTAGTACTAACCATAAGATATTTCACATGACAGGCATTTGCATATAGCCCAAAAGAGAAAATGATAGTTGAATTTATAAAAATGCTCCTGTTCAAAAGTTTACATACACTTGATTCTTACTATGTTGTTACCTGAATGATCCACAGCCGTTTTTTTTTTTTTTTTTTTTTTAAGATATTTGTTTATGAGTCCCTTGTTTGGCCTGAACAGTTAAACTGCCTGCTGTTCTTCAGAAAAGTCCTTCAGGTACTACAAATTCTTTGGTTTTTCAGCATTTTTGTGTATTTAAACCTTTTGCAACAATGACTGTATGATTTTGAGATCCATCTTTTTTTACACTGAGGACAACCAAGGGACTCATATGCAACTGTTACAGAAGATTCAAATGCTCACTGATGCTTCAGAAGGAAACACAGTGCATTAAGAGCCAGGGGTAAAAACTTTTTTAATTTAAAGATCAGGGATCTTCTGGGAAACATGCTAGTATCTTCTGTAGCTTCTGAAGGGCAGTACTAAATGAAAATAATAATGATGTAGGCAAAATGAGAAAAAAAGGTAAACATCTTTATTCTGTTCAAAAGTTTTCAACCCTTGGCTCTTACTGCATCGTGTTTCCTTATGGAGCATCAGTGAGCTCACAGTTTTAAGAATCAACTTTTGAAGAGGCTCAGTTTTATAAATTCAACTTTTATTTTCTCTTGTGGACTATATGTAAACATCTTTTATGTGAAATATCTTATCCAGCGCAGTAAAAAAATAACATGGATTTTGTATGATCCTTCTTATTTTGGTAAAATAATTAACATTTTGCACATTCTGCAGTGTGTATGTAAACTTTTGACCTCAACTGTATATAAAAACCTGACATTACATGACTTTTTGGGAAGCTTTCATAGAATCGCACTGACACTGTGGATATTCACAATAACAATATACATATTTTAATTACAGATTCTTCATTAAATTACGATGATTATATTACTCACTCTCTGTGAATTCCCCTGTGAGTGCTTTTTTTTTTTCTTTTTCTTTTTTGATTGATTGACTAATGGCTGTCCATGCGTCATTGGGTCTTACACTCAGAAACACAGCAAATAAGTATTAATTTAGCCTACAGCATAGTCAGCATTGTGTGAGCACAAAGAAGGAGAAAGAGAGAGGAAAAACAGCCTGACTGAATAACAATATAATCATGAGGGGTTTTTTTTTTCAGGGCTGAAATCAATGAACTGCAATCAAGGCTTAAGTCACAGTGTTGGCAAAAGTCTATAGCCGTGGCTAAAAAGTAAGCTGACATGTTGTTAGAGAGCAAACTTAAAGGGCCGGAAGTCATTAATTTTCATTAAGAATTGTCGATTTGTGGCGTCATGAGCGACTGAGACCTCTGACAGAGCAACAGTGTTGAGCTTAATTTTACGTCAATGAGTAGTGATGTGATTCAGAGACTACCAGCGGGAAAAACAGTAAATGGCTCTCCTACTTTAGTTTTGTTCCATATTCTTTGCACTCTAGTTCTAGTACATAATACCAGTTCCATGTTTCTCATATTGCACTGCATTCACCTCATATCAATCTAATAATATTAACTGAAATCTATATTTCATTCACTTACTGTAGTTATTTTGGTAAGTAGCATTGCAATAAGTGAGATAATATACTGTCAGTCAGTGACTGTCGCCTGCTCTTATTATCCCAAAATATTACATTGCAGTATTGATAAGTCTAGGGGAGACATGTCTCTACACATTAAAGGGTTAGTTCACCCACAAATTTTTGAGTAATTAATGACAGAATTTTCATTTTTGGGTGAACTATCCCTTTAACCATAAACAAATGTGTTTAAAATGCAGCACAACAATCCTTCAGTAATCTGTATGATAATCAGAATGACAAGCCTTCATCTAAACCCTTCAATTAGAACAACAATATCTAATTGAGTTTAATCCAAATGAAATCAGCATCTGAAAGAGATGCTGTCAATGTTCTGGCAAGTAAATATTTCAATTTCTACTTTCACAATGTGATTAAATTTGGATATTTAGCAGATGCTTTTATCCAAAACAACTTCCCACTTTATGAACTACAGGAAACAAGAAAACGGAATGCTAACAGTCTAAAGAAATATTAGTAGTAAAAAGAAGATCAGTAGTTCATTAAAACATGAACAAACAAACAGCATCTCTTCAACTCTCAATGGCAATAAACACTGTCCATGTTCCCAAATGTAACAGAATCAATGCAACAGGCTACTGAGAGGACACAAGGGATGATTCAAATAAAGTATTAACAAGTCTGAAAGCGCAATGAACAGCAAGACCTGCGATTAGACAAGCTGTTTCAGTCTTGTTTACAAGCTTGTAGTAATCACACATGAGGCCTGTAAAGCTGCCAGTTTGTTCAAGCTCAGTGTGAACAATAGACACCTAAACACTGCTGCTTAGATCTGAGGAACAACTGGAGGAGGTTAGTTAGATCACTTAGCTTAGTTAAGATTAGTAAACACACAGAGCTGCAGTTTACATACACCAGCGCTCTTATTACACATTTGTTGCTCTTCCTCAGAAGCCTTTGAGTCTGTGAAGGTGAGTGTGTGCGAAGCACTTTTACTTTCTCCTGCTTTTTACGCTAATGAGTTTCTCTACAAATTACTACTGATTTAATTATACACACACACACACACACACACAGGCTTGTTTGTCAGCTATAAGAGGAAAATGTTCTGACGTTTTCGATCAAATAAACACATGTAGCAACTATTAGCATGTAAAGGAGGGTAAATGTATTGTTTTTTGTCTGATCGAGCTCAGAATGAGAATAGAAAAGACTTTGATGTTTGCAGATATGCACTCGCACACACACCCAGAGGAACAAGCGAAGACGTTCGCACACGTTGTGCCCGGGAGGTCTGCCACAGAAATGAGACATTGATTTGTAATTGGAGGCATTCGGTCATGAAATCTGTGGACTAATTAAAGAAAGTGAACTTAATGACAAACATTTACATATTCTTCCTGCGAGTTAGCCTGCTCCACCAGCGGGCATTAATCACAATCTGCAGCTGCCCAAACCGAATGGAAAATCAACAGAGTCTAAATACATCAGCATTACGACAAAAATAATAGGATATTTGTGAGGGCGTGTGTATGTGTGTGTTTGCGTCTCTGTGTCTGGACATGGTATAGACATTTTTAGGGCAACCTTATTCTCATGTATTGGGAAACAAACAGTATGATTGTCAATCACATCTGCATATATATATATATATATATATATATATATATATATATATATATATATATAAAACAAGCCCAAAATTATTCATACCCCTGGCAAATTCTGACTTAAAGTTACTTTTATTCAACCAGCAAGTTTTTTTTTTTTAATTTTTTTTTTTTACTGGAAATGACACAGACGTCTCCCAGAAGATAATAAGACGATGTATAAGAGGCATCATTGTGGGAAAAAAATATTAGTCATCTTTCATTTACATTTGAACAAAAAAGTAGCATGCCCAAAATTATTCATACCCTTCTCAATAATCAATAGAAAAGCCTTTATTGGCTATTACAGCAATCAAATGCTTCCTATAATTGCTGACCAGCTTTTTGCATGTCTCCACTGGTATTTTTGCCCATTCATCTTTAGCGATGAGCTCCAAATCTTTCAGGTTGGAGGGTCTCCTTGCCATCACCCTGATCTTTAGCTCCCTCCACAGATTCTCAATTGGATTTAAGTCAGGACTCTGGCTGGGCCACTGCAAAACATTAATGTTTTTGTCTGCTAACCATTTCTTCACCACTTTTGCTGTGTGTTTTGGGTCATTGTCGTGCTGAAATGTCCACTGGTGCCCAAGGCCAAGTTTATTAGCAGACTGCCTGATGTTGTTGTTGAGAATTTTGATGTATTGCTCTTTTTTCATGGTGCCGTTTACTGTGATTAGTTTCTGAAACGCCTGAAAACACCCCCAAAACATAAGCTTCCCACCACCATGTTTGACAGTGGGGATGGTGTTCTTAGGGTTGAAGGCTTCTCCATTTTTATGCCAAATGAAGGCTCAATTTTTGTTTCATCTGACCATAAAACAGAAAACCAAAAGTCTTCTTCTTTGTCCAGATGAGCAAGGCCAAGCGGGCTTTTGTGTGCCTTATCTGGAGAAGTGGTGTCCTCCTTGGTCTGCGTCCGTGGAACCCAGTGGTGTGCAGTGTGCGTTGGACTGTCTGCCTTGAGATGTTACCACCAGCAGAGCCCAGATTCATCAGGATGGCCTTGGTGGTAATCCTTGGATTCTTTTTTACCTCTCTCACTATCCTCCTGGCCAGCACAGGTGTCACGTTTGGCTTCCGATCACGTCCTCTGAGATTTTTCACAGTGCGGCACGTCTTGTATTTTTTAATAATACTTTGCACTGTAGCCACTGGAACTTCAAAACATTTAGATATGGTCTTATAGCCCTTTCCTGACTTGTGAGCAGCCACAATGCGTAGCCGCAGGTCCTCAGTGAGCTCCTTTGTCTTAGCCATGACTGTCCACAAACCAACAGCAGAGAGCTTCTGTTTTTCATCTGCTGAGTTGATTTAAACAGCTGTTCCCAATGAATCAGGGTAATTAGGATGCTTTAGAACAGCTTGGACTATTTGGAATGGTATAGAACTTTGGATTTTCCCATAGACTGTGACAGTTTGCACAGGGTATGAATAATTTTGGACATGCCACTTTTTGTTCAAATGTAAATAAAAGTAGTCCACAATGATGCCTCTTGTACATCGTCTTAATATCTTTTGGGAGAAGCCTGTGTCATTTCTGGTCACAAAAAAAAACAAAAAAAAAACTTGCTGGTTGAATAAAA